>NC_136501.1:21564944-21624944 GCF_053919585.1 Euprymna scolopes
TATTTTTTTTTTTCTAGCGATTTCTCTCTCGCTTGTGTAGCGACACCGTCGCTTGTGTAAGTTACGTTTTGCATTAATTTCGACACCGTAAATAAATAAATGATAATGATTTAAGATTAAAAAAAAAAACGAAATTTGTGAATGTTGGCCCAGAAAACAGCATTTTTTTTCTTTTTGTCAGAAATATCGTTCACGGAATGTAGAAACTAAAGAACAACATAAGAGAAGCAACAGTTACGAGGTTGATGAATGTATACCCAATGTCCACGTTCTACTCCCCGTTTACTGTATCTGTTCTTATCCGGACAAGCCTAAAAACATCCAGCTTCGTTTAACATTCATTGAAATTTAAGGATTGCTGATTATAGAGTACTGCATATGCTAAAAAAAAAAAAGGCTCCGTTCAATCTTGTCAGACTATAGATACTCACTGAATGATGCCTATGCGTGAAATTTTGTGGCAAGCGTTGCGCAATCCCCAATTACTCATCTCCTTCGTCAGCAATGTTTTAATTCAAGTTATAAGTATAAAAGTTCACGACGATTCGAAACAATGCTGAGATAAGTGAAGAGCATATACAGCGCCTAGTATTCCCAAATGGCTACGTATATGAGGCTCATCGTCGTTCAACTTTGGTGATCTGGCCAGAACCCGTATGTCAACGTGATTATGCAATAGATACTGTTAAGTAAATGTTTATCTTTCTCATCCGAATAAAACCTCCATTTTAAATAAGACTCGTGTTATTACAGTCAGTCAAACGAAGACAGAATTTTAATAACGGCTAAAACTAAAATAAACTGAAAATGATAATTAGTAGTTACTAATAAAGACGGATACATAGAGTTTGGCAACGTTAAGTTGGTTTAGAAGTCAATGGCGGCTATCAGGCTTGCTTTTGTGTTCTCGGAGGTCATGTTGGTGGTGTTCTCGACGTATGACCAAACGAAGTATGCCACATACAAATTTATTATGTCTAAACACTCGACCCTCGTCTTATGTAATTTTGCTATGTCATTTTATACATATTTATTCGTTATAATTAAATATTATATTTTATTCTAGGAGTAGTATCATCACGATCGCCACATCTACAGAGGAAGAACTTCCTATTTTTCTCTCTGATTATCAAGTCCTACCACTGCTACCACTATACACCGTGTACTATTCTCTGTTTTTATACGCTGTTCGTATTTCACCGCTCTTAACTGCTTATGACATACATAGACTAAACATTACCCTCCCTTCTCCCTATACATAGTTACTAATGCCTCCCGTTCTCGGTTGACAAATATTTTACTAAAACAAAATATATTTATTACATATATTTACTATATACATATATATCGCATTATATGTTTTCTTTTTTCTTAACGTTTTCCCCCAGTCGTACGGTGCTTTCTTTGTTTTCCTGTGTCTCGCTGAAGATAATGTCGAAAACACGATTTTTTCTTTTACGTTCGAAAACTAATTACATTGCAGTCAAATAGAAAACACGCGCTCGTGCATGTTTTCGTGTATATATGTACACAATCGCGTGTGCGTGTGTGTACATATACATACATATATATACACATGCACTCTGCGTGCTCGAGTGGGCACTCACACACACATACGCGTGAGCACGGGCGTGTACATCCAAATACGCACACAAAAAACACGTACACACACAAAAACAAATTTACACAAACACAAACACGCACACAAAATTTTCTATTGCAAGATGGAGTTTCTTAAAAATAAATTATTTGATTCGATTTTAAAACCGTGTTTTCCGCATTTCTTTTAAACTAAAAAATCGTTGTCATTACTTTATCACTTGGGACGTTAAATTCAGTTCATTGTACATTGCCGCACCACACTACCAAAACTGGTGGCCATAAAGTGGGTGCTCATTGTACGTAAAATTTTTTACAGGAATGTGATCACCAACTTTTTTAAAACTAACATTTCCTCATATATTCGATACTACGTGTTGCCAGTAATTGTGAACGTTATTTTCGTTTGCAGCATTTTTCTCGATGATCGAAATGTCCACTCCCCCTACCCCAAATAAAAAAAAATATATAAAACGCCCTCATAAATAAAATATAAAAAAATAAGGGCAACAACAATTATTTTTAGGATTGAAAAATATCGTTTGAAAATCTTACACACGTGTGTGTAGGAGGGAGGAGGTTGTTTGGAAAGTTAACCTATTCGTTCGCCCACACTTATACACCTGTGTGTACACGCGTGTGTGTGTGTGCACGCGTGTGTATGGGGGTGGGTTGGAAAGTTAACCTGTTCTGTCGACCACACTTATACACCTGTGTGTGCACGTGTGCGTGTGTGTGCACGCGTGTGTGTGTGTGTGTGTGTGCACGCGTGTGTGTGGGGAGGGGGATAGTGTTTAGAAAATTAACCTATTCGGTCGATCACACTTATACACCTGTGTGTGCACGCGCATGTGTTTGGGGGGGAGGTGTTTGAAAAGTTATCCTATTCGGTCGAACACACTTTTACACTTGTGTCTACACGCGCATGCGCGTGTATGTGTGTGTGTGTGTGCACATTGTGTTATTTCTTTTTGTTGTTGTTGTTGTTGTTTTTGTTGTTTTTGCGATACGTTTGGAATGAATTCAATTATTTATACGAAAGTGCATTTTTACCTAAACATACACACAAGAACCTTCCCACGTTGCCGTGTTCGAATCTGTCGACCGGTGTCAATCGTGGCATTGAAGATTCTCGAAAGGATGAAACACTAGTGTCTGTAGGTATTTAATTATTATATTTAAAAAAATAATCATGACAGCCCCTTTAAGAAACTCGTTTCGTATCGTTGAGCACTCATTTGAATTAAAGTCGGCCAATTTAGCTCTTATACATAGATCATCGTATAACGATTAGATCACTATCTGACTGACGTAAAGAACATTTAAAATTAAAATGTTTAAATTCAACGTTATTTCACGCGGTCAATGGTAACCGAATGGATACGGTTTTTTGGGGTTTTTTTTTACACAGTGATCACCACTTATCAAGGCCCGGAAGCCACTCAGGGATAAGGGTTATTGCAAGTACATTACGTTAGTGTGGAGATTTGATGAAGTGTTTACTTAAGGGGGCGGTTCATTAGGAATTTGTTAACATTGGACTTGAACACATCCAAGTTGTAGTCCGGTGGGAAGCAGGCAGACGGAACAGAGTTCCACAGGCGTGCAGTTCTAAGAAAGAAGCTTTGTTCATGGAATCCGCGTTTTGATTTAGGCACAGATATAGAGTGGGGGAAATTTTTCACAGTGGATTCAGCTAGACGGGTGTTTTTCGTGAAAGATTGGCGAGGGGGGGCAGAGATTGGAGTTCAGACGAGCACCTGCCATGGAAATAACAATAAAACAAGGATAGGCACGCAACGTCTCTTCTGTGGGAGAGAGGTTGCAGGGAAGAGAAAAGGGCATCCCCCACTAAGCCACGGCAAGGCAGGATAGGCTGTTTTTAGCAGCTCCTGGCCAGATATGGCAACAGTATTCCATCCTTGGACGTACTTGGCTTTTATATAGATAGAGAATTGCATGAGTAGTGAGATATCTTCTGGAGCGGTAGAAGGATTCCACCATATTTCCAGCGACCTTGGCAACAGACTTGATGTACATGTTCCATTTCAGATCAGGAGTAAAGGTCAAACCCAGAAGCTTGTCAAAACACGGGGCCTCACCCAGACGAGAGCCATCCATCACAATTGATGCCAGATGGGGATCAGAGCGTTGATGATGTAAGGATAGGAGTTTGGTTTTGGATGCATTAAAGGTAACCAGCCACATCTTCCCCCACTGAACCACGCGCTCGAGATCAGAGGAGAGAGAATCAGAGAGAACTTTGTCATTTACAGCCTTTGATGTGTTGCCGTAGATGGTCGTGCCATCAGCATAGATGTCAACGAATGATTTAAGTATGTGTTTAAGGAGATCATTGATGTAGATCAGGAAGAGAGTTGGGCCTAGGATTGACCCCTGAGGGACTCCAGCATTTATATTGCAGGCCTCCGATTTTTGTCCTTCACTATAATTCTTATTTCATTATATATATATCTTTGCTAATCGAGCCAGAGATTGCTCTTGTTACCGAGTTCGAATCTGTCGACTGGTGTTAATCGTGACTACCTGCACTGAAGATTCTCGAAATGATGAAACACTAGTGTCTGTAGGTATTTAATTATTATAGTAAAACAAAATAATTATATGTATAATTTTGTTTTATTAAAAAACTGTTTTTGACATTCTATCTATAATCAAAAAAATAAAAAGAGTTTTTTACATTTTGCATTTTATTTTTTATTTTTTTGCAAAGTCGATTGTCTGTGCCCCCTTCCACAAATGTAAACATCTAATAATCTGGGGGTGACAACGCGTGGGCGATCAGTTTACGTTAAATTTAGTTAATTGTACGTTTCATTATATATATATATATATATATATATATATATATATATATATATATATATATATAATGAAATAAGAATTATAGTGAAGTTTCCCAACAAAATAATCGAAGATGGCAAAACTAAAGTATATTATAAATATTGAAGAGTTAATATTTATAAAGTAATCTCAACCAGATGTAAAAGCTCGATAAAACCAAATAGGAAATAAGAACAAGTAGTTAATAAAAGATGTAAAAAACACTTTGAAAAAGAGTTAAAATAAGTGGATAGTCCTTAATCCGCGGAGTTTCGAAGAAATACTTTACTTCTCATCAGAGGGTACTATTTAGCAAAATGCGAGATCGGATTTTGCTTGCAAAAGTATTTAATGAAACTACAATAAGTAATAGATCTTACTTGATAACAAAAAGTGAAGCAGAGGGAATAAGGGAAGAAAAAGGTGATTTTACGCGAATGAAGTTATTTCATTAAATACTTTTGCAAGCAAAATCCGATCCCGCATATAGCTAAATCCTACAATCTGATGAGAAGGAAAGTATTTTTTCGAAACTCTGCGGATTAACGACTATCCACTTATTTTGTGCTTCCTTTTTAAAATTAAATATGTTTTTAACTCTTTTTCAAAGTGTTTTAGCATGTTTTATTAACTACTATATATATATATATATATATATATATATATATATATATATATATATATATATATACACTCGTGAGCAAAAAAAAAGAAAATGGGCCAAACAAATTTTATACATTTTATTGCACTAAAACCTATGTTGAACAAAGAAAAATTGAACAAGGAAACTTAAACGAGACTAATAACAAAGAACGAGACATTTACTTTAATAAATTCTTCGGATGGAATCGCATTCCTTTTTGATTTCTTTACAAGATCAATCCTTTTAGACATGCTCTCAACCATTGTGAAGAGGAGATGTTATTCCTTCGCTTGCATAGCTTCCCACAGTTTGTCATTGTTCTCAAAAGTTCTTCCGGCTAATGCACGAGATATTATGGACCAAATATTCTCGATTGGGTTTCAATCGGAGCTTTGATCTGGCCAAAATATCACATAAATTGAATTATCAGAAAACCATTTTTGTGACTTTAGGGGCATTATCATGTTGAAAAGTAATGTTCTGGGATATTCCCAGCTTCTGGATACTTTTACTGTTTCTAATATTCGAATGTATTCCTTTGCATTGATTGACTTCTCACATCTAATAAGTTCTCCAACTCCTGCTGCAGTAAAAGTTCCCGATACCATTATACCTCCATTCCCGTATTTAACTGTCATTTTTATGGCACTTGTCGAATATCTTTCTCCAGTTCTTCGATAGCACCCTTCGGGGGCATCGGGAGCATCACTAACAAGTCAAAATCTTGATTCATCTAACCAGAAAACATTCCTGAACCAGTCTGTATCTTCCTTTTCATAACACGAGAAAAATCTCTCTGCATCATTAATGTTCTTTTTAGATAAAAATGGCTTCTTTACACACCTTTTAGAGGAAAATCACAAATATGCGTTTTATTTTTTATTACCGTATTTTTCTGTTAAGTTACATTATTGTTTCAGCTACCCGGCTGTTTTTTTGGGGCCGTTTGTAGCTTCCTCAGACTTTTATGATGGGACATCATTCACTCTTCCATCCAACATAACGAACATTTCTGTAAAAGTTTGAGGAAGCTACAGACGGCAAAAAAAAAACAAAAAAAAACAGCCGGGTAGCTGAAACAATAATGTAACTTAACAGAAAGATACGGTAATAAAAAATAAAACGTATATATATATATATATATATATATATATATATATATATATATATATATATATATATATATATATATATATATATTGGCAGCGTCATTATCCAAGCACGTCTGATTGGACACAACAGGGTTATTCTTTTTTCCGATTTTTCTGGATAACTATTCCATTCGCCAAGCGGTCTTTTTTATTTCAGTCGGCATTTGTATAAAATGGCGCCCAAAAGTTGTTGTTCAGCCATATTCTTCTCAAACGCTTTCTATCAGTGCATCCGATCATCATCAGGAGCGGTTGTGGTTATTGTCGTTTTCGTTTTCTTTTCCTTTGAGGCTTGGTGTATTTATAGTTTTTTTTATTGGCTAAAAGTGGGTGCAGGATGGCTAGAGACGAATTATTTTTATTTTTAATTTCGATTTTCTTATTTTATAGTTTATTTATTTAGTTGCTTGCTAGTTATTAAATAGTCTATTTAACAGAAAGATAAGATCGTTAGAAACAAATGGGTGTTGTCGGGGGTCTGCGAGGGTGGGAGGATGCGTAAGGGGGATGCTGGCTGTGGGCGTACGTGTATTTTGGTTGTAAAAGGCGTAACGTGTTAGTCAAAAGGTGTTGTTTTATTTTAACGATCTGAATTGACGACAAAAGAAACAATCGTTCAATCTGAATGAGGTTGTAGGCGTAGGTGAAACGGGTACTTGCAAGTTTGCAGAAAGTATACAATTATAAGCTGTCGCCTGCAAATGGCTCGTTGGCCAGGTAGTTAGAATCAAAAAAGAATAATGGTCCGTTTCTTACCAGCTGTTACTACAGCTGAACCTATTATGTCGTGAAACGCTTACTATATATATATATATATATATATATATATATATATATATATATATATATATATATATATATATATAATATAAAGCTGAGTGTCTGCGTGTGTATGTGTGTGTGTCTGGTCACGGATAGGCTCCTATATGGTTGACTATTTTAAAAAACTGATTAAATATAATGATAGAAGATGTATCAAGACACAGGGTATGGTTGATCTGGCAGAACGGTGGTTCATGAAAATTGTGGGATCTGCGTACGCGCCTGGTCCACAAAGTATGGAAATAAAAAATTTAAAAATTAAAAAAAAACGTTTACAAGTGTTTTTGATATAGATGTGTATAAGAATACTTTGATAAGTATGTTTTAACTTAAATAGGGATGATATAATAAAATTGTGGGGTCTGCGTTCGCGCCTGGCCTCCATAGAATGGAAATAGGCACAAACTTTAATAAAGACTTTTCATATATATCTGCGTAAGTATACTTTGATAATTATGTTTCAGTTTGAAGAAATATGGTATAATAAAATTATGGGGTGTTCGTTCGCGCCTGAACTCCATAGAATGGAAATATGTCACAAAGTTTAACAAGGTTTTTTAATATAGATCCACAGAATATTGTGATAAGTGTTTCAGTGTGAACAGGTATGGTATAATAAATTATGGGGTTTATCTATTTTATTTTTTCTTTCATCATATTTTGCTTTGGTTTTGATACACCCAAATTCGAAGCTATCTCTTTACAAACCTTCCTTTTCATAACCTATGCTACTTTCATAAATCAGAGTCCATTTTCTGTAGGATGCTTTTGAACCCAGTCAACGACGGGTACATTTGCTAGTATATATATATATATATATATATATATATATATATATATATATATATATATATATATATATTGATTGATTGATTGATTGATTGCTTTGTGCATTTTTCTGTTAGTACGATAGTACGAAGAATATATTAGTATCTACATAGGTTTTCGTAAAATTATCCTCATTTTGTCGCTGTCCCGCCCCTACACCTCTAGGTTTCACACGTATACTCTCTCTCTCTCTCTCTCTCTCTCTCTTTTTCTTTCTCTCTCTCTCTCTCTCTCTCTCTCTCTCTTTATCTATCTATATCTGACACACAAACTCATTTTCCCATTTCTTTTCACTAACTTAATTTTGATTAGTTGAACTCCTGCTGTCACCTTGCGCGTTATTTTCACAACGTTTCGGTGCACGTAAGCCCTGACCTTCTTCAGATGTAACTTGGCGCACTCGGGAATCTTTTTGTCGAACTTGTGAATCCGAACGGAATTTCGAATGCAACCCTTTATTTAATCCACGGGTTAACAAGATACACCCGAAGAAGGCCAGAGGTTACATCAACTAAAACGTTGTGAAAATAACACTCAATATAAGAATAATAGTCCGAATAATCTGAAGAATACCAATTAAGAATCGTCATCCTAAAAATTCAGAACCATAATTTAATTTCATTTAAATTTAAAACTTTTTTCATATTACTCTCCCATCACTCTCTCTTTCCCCTCTCTCTCTCTCTCTCTCTCTCTCTCCCCACCTTTTCTCTTTCAGCACCTTTGCTTTCTCACTCTCTCTTTCTCTCTCTGTCAAATAAAATCATCGGATATGCGATTACTATTGAGAAAATGAAGCATATTCCAACAGTTGAATGCATATTAAGGAAATTCTTGTCAATAAGAAAACATGTCTTAATAAGTTTTGATTAACTGTAATCCGCGTTAGCTCTTAACTGCTAATTAAAACCCAAATGAACATTTTTGAATAGAAAAATTAAAGTAATAAAAGGAATGCTTCTGTAGTATCAAAAAGTATACATAAACAAGTACGAAACAACTGAAACAAGCAGAAACTTCTGGGGCGATGTATTGGAAAACGGCAAGACCACAACAGAGTACAGAATGGCATAATATACCACAAAAGACTTTCAGGAAACAGAAATCGAAATAAATTAAGAAATCCTTCAAGCAACACTAAAAAATAGCAAATTAGAAAGCACCAGGTCTCAATGGCTGCCACAAGGCAGAGCACACAGTAGACTTCAAGTTTTGCATAAGAGTTTTCCTTCTCCTAGACGTTTCTCTTAACGAAGACTGGGGTGCATATCTCCCGGCGAATAAAACGCACCCCAAGATACCGACCTAGAAATTTCTATGACTCGGCGCGGTACATACAACGCCTAGCCACCATAAATGGTCACCCATCCGGTACCGCCCAAGCTCATCCTTGCTTAACTTGAGTGATTTATTTTTAGTTTATTTCATTTATAATTGTTGGAAAATTGTGTTTTATTATTTTCACGATTGTTAATGTTCATTTGTACCATTTGCATATTATGTTGTTAATGCGATATAATGAGGTGTGGGAAAGAAAGTGGTATAGTTAAAATGTTTTAGAAAAAAAGGTTGAGAAATATTAAATGTCCACACTGTACGGAAGAAGGTAATCAGAAAGAAACTGATGCACTTTGCATGAACACGTATCCGGTTGGAAACGCAAATATAGTAGATTGTTAAAAATAAAGTAATTGACGATTGGAAATGTTGAATATCCAGACTGAATATATTGAAAGGTAATTTGGCATAGAGATAGAGAGATGCGCTTGACATGGATATGCACCTGGCTGACAAAAAAAATCATATGATTGATTGCCAAGAATAAAATAATTGTTGATCGAAACTACTTATAAAAAGTTAGCTGAGTTAGAAATATCTCCCTGCCGAATAAAACGCCCTTGTGGTGTGGCTACATTGATAGTGAAGTCCGACAGCTAGCGTTTGCAAAGGATTAGAAAGTGTTATATAATAACATTTTGTGGTCCTTTGTTAAATACTAGGGGCCCTTCGCCAGTAAGTAGCGATTAAGTTAGCTAGTATTTACTTTGACGAGTGTTGCTCGCATATTAGGATAACCTAGCTGCAAACAGAATTGTAGCCAGAGATAGGTGACGTTATGAAGCTGGGGCGGGAGGGGGGCGCAGTTGATAAATCCCGCATACAAAACGGTCAAACTATATGAAGATATCAAGAGTGAGATAGAGACAAAAATTTTCTAATCAGTTCTCTTCGGGAAATTATAAAACGAGACATAGCTGGACGATGTAGAAGCTGATAATCTAAGCTGAATGTTACAGGAGTCTGTGTCTTTCTGCGTCTCTCAATTCTCTAGTTAGAAAACTAAGTTAAGAAGGGAATACATTTAGTTATGATTTTCTCTCTCCATAAGTAAATTCTCACCAATAAGACCTTTAATGACGCAACAAAGTAATTCTATTCGTGTATGAGAAGTATATATGTGTTAGTTAAACAGACGATCGAAAATCACTAGACGACATGGCCACTCGACGACGATGAAAAGAAATGATGATGGAAAGAACAAAAATATCGCATGCATAAAGATTTTTTTACTTATTTCGTTCTTGATCGATTATGGATGAGAACACAAACTTAAATTGATATTAGCAATGATACCCGACGTTGTCCGCCATTGAATGAGAAGCAACAAATGTTCCACCTTCCCGTACTTTTATTATGATCGAAATCAGTGAAATCGCTTATTTTTTAATCAGATCGATTGATTGCCTACACTACTTGGGGACCCCTCCCTGCAGTGTACCGAGAGGAAACTTCACATGCCTTCTCGCAGGGACTTAGTTTACAATATATTGTAGTCTACATTGCACTGTAGAGAATATACTGCTAATTTTATAAAATTATCTGTAAATAATGGTCTCATTTTAAGTTTAAAACGAAAAATCAAGTATCATGATTCAGTTGTGCTCTCAACAGAAACATTAATTTCGAACGTGCCTCTGTCTTATAAAATAATCTACATATGATTTTATGGACTGGGCCTTTCTGCTTGGGGCGTGATAAAACTCCTCAAATGCATTTGTGATGTTAGATTGTATGAAAGTGTTGATTTTGATAAAAAATCTTCTTTAATCGGATTTTTCGATCATCGATTTTTTTTAATCGGACTCTTTGATTATCTATTTTCGATACTTATGAGGCGAATTCTGAAAGAAAACCTACGTAAGAACACTCTCAAACACATCAAGTAACTTATTGTGAAATTTTCTAAAAACAAATCGCCCTAGCCGTTTTCAGCTCAATAGGGAACGAACGAACTCACACACACACACACACACACACACACACACACACACACAAAGTTATTTTTTATATAATGGTCGAGATTTTGACCTGAAAAAAATCCACCAATCGAATTCCAGTATACGTCTTTTTTTGCCACTAACCAAGACATCTACACCGCCACTGAGAATATGTCTATACATTAGTGCTGTCATTCTTGCAGAAACATAAAATACGGCATAATTACGTTTGACACACTGGCTCCCACTAGATCAACGAAGTTAAGCAACGATGAGCCTGGCCAGTAGCAGATGGGTGACCATTTCGGATTTCAAGGTGCTGCATGTGCTCTCCTCTTATCTCAGCATTCTTTCCAATAGTCCTGGACTTTTGTTGGAGATTATGCAACCCTTTCTACATAATTACACGCGCAGCTACCCTTATAGGGGTTAACTTCCTTCCTTACAGAAATAACATTTCTGAAATTTTGAGATTGGAATTAGTTATTTGAATTATTTAGATTCTTCAGACTACTGTTCTCATCCGCAAGGATCCGTGGCACAATGGTTAGAATACATGAAAGAATTAAGTTTTAAAAATGATCTTCTTCTGAAATTGGAATGTTCAATCCTCGTGTGGGCGACCGAAAATACAATTGAGAATTAATTAGTCATCGCTGACGGAACGTGAGTTCGCTACCCTCGTGAATTAAACAAAATTAAATGTTCGACATTTACGTACAGAATCCTGAGCTCGACAAAAAGATTCTCGACTTCACAAGATACACCTGAAGAAGGTCGGAGTATACATCGACCGAAACGTAGTAAAAATGGCACTCAAGATGATAATATTTATCAGAAGAATCCAAATATACCTGATGCATCCATTCAGTCTCGAAACAGAAAGGATACCCCAAGCGAATGTGCACTCCAGGCTGTGTGTGAAATGATGTCACGGTAAGGAAAAAAGGAAGGACATAAAAAGAAGAGAGAGAGAGAGAGCACATTAGGGAAACGATCACCTGAGAGAATAAGATCACGTTCGAGATGTGAGTGACATCTCGGTTGTAACGAGAAGTCGCGCGTGCCAGGAGAATGGGGAAATAAATCGAGTTATTACTTGCCTTATGTTTCTTGCAACAACGTGTGAGTCCCGTGTGTATTACGTTGCAATAGTAGCTTAGCACACAATTCTTATAAAATATTTTTTTAATTCAATTTTCACTCTAAACAAGGCACTTTGAAGTAGTGGACTACTATCTGGATCATAAGTTGCAGGGATATTATGAAGGGAGGTGGGCAGCAAGATGTCTGTTCACATTACACTTAAACTTCTGCATGTCAGTACAGTTGGGAAGCAGAATCCCAGATAGGGAGTTCCGAAGTCTAGCAGTTCTGGGGGAGAAACTACTGGAGTAGAAGGCTTTCTAACACCTAGGGATGTCTATTGTGTAGGGTAGGATTTAGCTGCTTGTCGGATCTGTCAGGGGTGTTTACGGCGAGAGGGTACAAGTGCTTGTAGTTTGCCAGAGCAATCACCATTAAAATACTTGTAAAACAGACAGAGATCTCGTCGATGGGATAAATGACAGTTCAGGACCTATCAAGTTGGCGACTCTCTTTTGAACCCTGTCCAGAAATGAGAGACTAGTAGCAGATGCACCAGCCCAAATGTGACAACAGTACTCCATACATGGGAGAATGGTGGCCTTATAGAGCTACAGGATACTTTCAGCCGTAAGTAGCTTTCTAGCATGGTAGAGAGAGCCCACTTTCTTCGCAGCAGCTTTAGCAATGTTCTCAATGTATCTGTTCCAACTCATGTTCCCTGTGAACGTTAGGCTGTATAACGCAGAACTTGTATTTTGTTTAACATTCTTTAGGACGGAGTATGCTATTGTGCTCGAGTAAAAAAGCTTGCAAGAAAAGATTAATTCTTAATTACTATCTTTTTTTTTCTTTCTTTTTCTTTTTTCTTTTCTTTTTCTTTCTTTTTTTTTTTTTTTTTTTTTTTGACATTTGTCGTGAATATCCGGATTGCAACACTCCAGTTTTTCGTTTTCTTTTCTCACTTCCAACTGCACAAATTCCGTGCCTCTTAAACGGTAGCGCTGTATTTCTGGAAACTCTTTCCATTGGCCATTTTCAAAAGCGTAAACAAAGAATTTTTGTCTCTAACCCGACACTGATGCTTACAGGCGTAACACAAAAATGGCCGATTGCTATGCAAAAATTCCACCCATGTTTATAAACATGACGGTCGTAAATCATTGAATTTTTTTTTTTTTTTTAGATTCTTTTTCAGTGTTTGTCTACATAGCTCAATAAAGTATCCGAGATAAATGCTGCTCGGTGTTAAGAATTCTAGTTACGATAACGAGGTCTTCTCTATTTTTGATGTCTACTGTCAATCATCGTAAAATGTGAGTTGCAAAAGTTGCGATGCAAACGAACAAGAATCAAACAGAAATAGCAATCTTTTTTATAGCTGTTAATTCTTTATCCACAATAATTAGGAACTTCATCAAAACAATATTTTATTGTTGTATTCCAATCATGTCTTTCATTTCTTTACCATTTTCTTACAACTTTTTATTTACAAACGAGTCACCACTTATCAAAGCCCGGGGGTCACTCGAGAGTAAGTGTTAATGAGTGTACAGTAGTGAATGGGACAATATCGTAGCAATCGTTAGTAGTGGAAATTTGATAAATTGGATTATTTAAGGGGACGGCTAATCAAGAACTTGTTTGCATTGGACTTGAAGACGACAAATATTGTAGTCAGCTGGAAAGAGAGGGAAACGGCAGAGATTTCAATAGGCGTGCAGTTCTAAGAAAGAAGTTTTGTTCATGGAATCTAAATTTCGGTTTATGCACAGATAAAGAGTGAAGGAAATTATTGATAGCAGTTAAACTCTGCTCATGTACTGAGTACTGTTGTCAATTCAATAAATACTGAAGCGAAAAATATGTACGCATTATATATATATATATATATATATATATATATATATATATATATATATATATATATATATATATATATATATATATATTCCACAGCCAAACAACGTCGCAGTCGTTGTTTGGCTGTGGAATTTATTATATACAATCTCTCACATTCTGAAAATCCTATTATAATTTACTCGCTTGGTTAGCATTGCTGGGTGGCATCGTCCTTTCGAGTTAAAACTCCTACTTGTGAGACATTGGCTTGGGGTTATTAGCTGGTTGGATGACCGCGTCCCTTATCGAGATGAAGTAGGCCCATTTCACGGTCGGATTTCGGCGAGGTTTGTCTAGATCTGTGTTGGTTAATGGAATTTATTGTGTGCGGGGCGTTTGGTCAGTTGCTAGAGTGCTTTCCTTGCATGCGAGAGACTCGGGTTTCGAATCCTGAGTTCGGATGTGTCTAACTGATGAGCCCAAATGAGGGCAAAACTCGAGTCTTGGACTTCCGGTTCGTTGACTGTCATGGCTCTTGGGGCTGCGACGTTGTTTGGCTGTGGAATTTATTGTATATAATCTCTCACATTCTGAAAATCATATATATATATATATATATATATATATATATATATATATATATATATATATATATATATATATATGGCATAATAACGTTGAGACACTGGTTCCCATTAGATCCTCGAAATTAAGCAATCTTCAGTCTGGTCAGTAAAAAACGGGTGATATTTTAGGAATTCTAGGGTCTGTATGTGCTCTCCGCTTATCTCGGCATTGTTTCCAATCGCCCTGGACTTCTCTTTGCCACTGAATTCAAGCAATGCCGATTCAGGAGAGGCGGGGTCGATTATTGCGCAACTGACCCTGTAACCAAAACCGTTTAATTCACCCAAGAACTTTCATTCAGTCTTTCACTGTGACCATGCCAAACGAAATCTCTTGTATACATTTCCCCCTGTACTGTCAATAGTGATTCTTCCTTTGAGGTCATGTGATCTAAGCTTGCCTTTAAGACTCACATTTCACATACATCGCATCATTCTCATATCGTTTCTCTCCATGCTTCACATGTCCTCAATCTCACGTTTTTTTTAGATGTACTCCCCTGAATCAGCACTGTTTGAATCCAGTGGCAAGAAGAAGTCCATGACGACTGGAAACAGTGCCGTGATAAGCAGAGAGCACATGCAGCACATGGAAGTCTCAAATGGTCACCTATTTAGTACTGATCAGGTCCAACTTGTCTTAACATCGGTGATCCAGCGGGAACCGGTGTGTCAACGTGATTATGCCGTATACGTGTGTAAACATGATTATAGTGTATACGGTTTTAACTTGGTCAATGCAAAATAGATGCTTCGAGCATCTGCTGCTCATATGTGGCAACAGAACTCCATTTTAGGATGCATCTAGCTCTTATACAGGTAGAGGATTGCGTTGGGAATTAAATAACTTCTGGAGCGGTAGAATGATGCAACTACTTTTCCGGCGATCTTGGTAACTGATTAGATGCAAGTTTTCCATTTCAGGTCAGAAGTAAAGGTCAGACTCAGAAGCTTTTCAAAGCAGGGAGCTTCTTTGAAACGAGAGTTATTTTTATCCACTTCGTTTCCAATACTAGATTTTGTAGACGTTCGTATTAACCTTTGATTTTGTTTATCTATGTGATTTATTCACATCATCCTCTTACTCTCCCCTCACGTAACACTAGTGAACTTTAACTAACCTGAAAGTGTTTTTTTTACAAGGTGGTCATCACTTGTCAAGGCCCGGAAGCCAATCGGGGATAAGGGTTGTTGCGTGTACAGTACATTAGTGTTGAGATTTGATAAAGTGTCTTACTTAAGGGGGCGGTTCATCAGGGATTTATGTTGGACTTGAAGACATCCAGGTTGTAGTCAGGTGGGAAACAGGCAAACGGAACAGAGTTCCACAGGCGTGCACTTCTAAGAAAGAAGCTTTCATTTTCGGAAGAGTTCTAGTAAGGAAAAGGGGGACATAATTCAAATTTTAATGATATGTCTATTGAATTATTTTCTCCGAAAATGGACGTAAATGCATTCGATTTAAAAGATGTTTTTATTTTTCTTTAGACCAAAGACAAAAATATCGACTATATTTAAGGCGCGTCGATTATTTTCTACATCGGAGATACATAAATGCGGTGTAACGTTACCCAACACGTTGTAGCATCAGTCGCAGACTAGACAAAGAATCGAAAAGAACTTCAACTCGCTGTATCAGGTGCACATCGACATTTATTTCCTCATTCCCCCGTCACGCGTGACTTCTCCTTAGGGCTGTGACATCTTTCATGTGATCGTCTTCTCGAACGTGCTATTGAACGTGCTCTCGAACGTCATCTATGTTTCTAATGTGATCTATCCTTTTATAGTCTTCTCTTTCCTTACCATTACGTCATTTCACCCAGGGCTCGGTATTTGCATAAAGCTGTCCGCGCTATTTAGCAACGGAACAAAAAAACGCATTCCATCCATTCCATAATATTCTAAACTGAATGCTATAATTTGTTGGGGGGGGTCATTAAAAAATATTACTTTTAAAATCAATTATTTTTAAATATAGAACGTTACATTTTATTTATAAATTTTAAAAATATATTTATTTAAAAATATTGTTGCTCATTTAGTATTCTTTTTAATCTAAATATAAAAGGCTATATGTTTGTCTGTTTGTCTCTATTTTTTTCAAACTCTATCTCCTCCGAATTTAAAAAGTCTAATCTAGAGAGGCGCTAGGGGCCTCAAATGTTTGGATTTTTTACGGACCGTTTTTTTATCGGTCTTTAGCTGGTTAGAATAGTTTTTAAGGAGTCAATAATGGGTCAGATTTGTAAAAATCGTTATACATTTTGACATCCTTCTTAGTTTATTTTTAATTTTTAATCAGTTCATATGAGTGTCATGTTGGTATAGTGGTAACGTCACCAGCTTTAAATGCTACAGTTTCGGTTTCGATTCCAGCTTTTTTTTTTTTGCTTTTGAATTCACGACTCTATAATAATATATACGAATTCTGGACAAATTAAAATATCATATTTAAGCGTATTTTATGCATGGACAAAGTCGGGTGGTCCCATCCTCGCTAGTTTAAATTAATTCAATATTTTTTCTGTAAATAATGTTTGACTGAACTTGCATTGAAATGCCTGAAAAGTTTGTTCGAAAAATCTAGAATTCTTTTTAATTGCTACTCTTTTTCCTCCAAGAACTCTTCCGAAAATGAAAAAAATACGGTGTGCAATAAGTAATGCCCCTGGCCCACTTCCCATTGTAGTAGAGTAACGAAACTTCGGACAGTTATTAGTCTTTCTCTACACAGGACCACCCAGAATTATGTATTTCTCCTATCGTTTGATGCAGCTCTGAAGACCGTTTTTGTAGAACACCCCAGGTTGGTCCTCCAACCACGACGTGACTTTAGAAATCAAGGCTGCATCATCTGGGAAACGCTTTCCTTTCAAAAACAACTTCATGGTTGGGAAGAGGTGAAAGTCAGAGGGTGCAAGGCCAGGAGAGTAGGGAAGATGGGGAAGGATTTCATAACCACACGCCCGTGCTTCTGATCTGGCAACATGCGAGTTGTGGACCGGAGCGTTGTCCTGCAGGAGAAGGGTACCTTTGTTGATCTTGCCACGCCTCTGGATTTTGATAGCTTCCCTTAATTTCCTCAAAAGTGAAGCATAATAGGCTCCTGTAATTGCGGTACCATTTGTCAGGAAATCTGTCATCACTACTCCGTCCTGGTCCCAGAAGACTGTGAGCATAACCTTGCCAGCGGAGGGCTGCACCCTTGCCTTCTTTGGGGGTGGTGAGTCCAAGTGCTTCCACTGCATTGACTGGGCTTTGGTCTCTGGATCATAGTGATGGACCCAGGTTTCATCTTGTGTAATCAGTCTTTTGAAAAAATTTGACTCATCTTCTTTGCATATCTCCAAATTCATCCTCGAGCACTCGACGGGTTTTCGCTTCTGGAATGGTGTGAGCAACCTGGGAATTTATCTGGAAGACATCTTATGCATATGCAAATGGTCATGAATGATATTTTCCACAGACACTGTACTAATCTTGACATCTTGAGCTATTTGGCGAATAGTAATGCGCCGATCTTTCAAAATGGCAGCCTCAACTTGACGGGTAGATGCCTCATCAATGGCAGAAGGGGGGCGGCCAGGTCTGGGAGCTGTTTCCACAGACTTCCGGCCATGTTTGAATTCACGATGCCAGCGTTTTACAAGGTCATATGATGAGGCATTATCACCATAAGTTTCTTTCATTTCATCAAAAGTCTCCTGTGGTGTGCATCCTTTCAAATACAAAAACCGGATCACTGCTCGACATTCAACAGGCTCCATTTCACGCCTGACTCAGTTCAAACACCTGTAAAACAGAAACCACAATTAGTTCAGAGCTGTAATTTTCCACATAACCCGTAGAGATATAAATCATTGCACATGCAAAATTTCAGCTAGATAAGACAACTGAAAATGGGTCAGGGGCATTACTTATTGCACGCCCCTCGTATTTACAGTTAGCACCAATGCCGAAAAAATATTACAGTTTTAGCATTGTGTAGATGTGTCCGACGTAATTAATGGAGAATTCACATAAAGAATGAGTACTTTTAGAGAGAGCAAAAAAAGAGAGAAGGAGAAATATAGAGGATAAGAGAAAAAAAGAGTGTGTGCATGTGAAAAAAGGAAAGGTAGAAATAGAGAAATCTTAAGAGAAAATAAGAAATAGAGGATGAAAGAAAGAGACAGAATCCTGAAATTAAAACTAAAAAGAGAGAAACATGAATAAAGAAAAAGAATAGTAAAATGAGAGAGAAAAAGAAAGAGAGAGAGAGAAAGAGAGAGAGAGAGAAAGAGAGAGAGAAAAAAAGAAAGAGAGAGAGAAAAAGAAAGAGAGAGAGAAAAAAAAGAAAGAAAGAGAGAGAGAGAAAAAGAAAGAAGTTTTGAATTCCCTCTATGTTTTCTGTTTCCGTAACTGTACGAACCTGCACAAAGTTTAAATGTAAGGTGAACAAACGTCTTGCCGTTCAACTCTCCACTGTCCTCTGTTTAACACGTTCCCAAATAGTTGCATTTTACGTTTTAAGCGGCAATACGTGTCGTTTGGAATGAAAAAGAATTTTAAAAAAAACGAGAGAGCGTAGAAGTAAGAAAAGAAGAGATATAGAGAGAGGAAAAGAGAGGATAGTAAAAAAAAAAAAAAAGGTGTTAAATTCAAACGTATGGGTTAAAAAGAGAGTAGAGTCGAGAGTGACATAGACGCAGACAGGGTGAACACGGACAACATTACAGAGTGTAAAGAGAAGCGAAAGAGAAACATAGAGAGGTTGCAGTTGTTGTCAATGTGGGTGGATTTCATCTAGTCATAAAGTTCTGTTAGAATAAGAAATGATTGCTTTTCAAGTCAATAAATTCCGTAAATATTCCCAATGCGGCCCGACCAAGTCTGGCTGAATGAAGCCAACCTGACTACGACCACGTCAGATTACTGACCAGCAGTCTTCACTCTCACCAGCACAACCACCACTATCATTCGTATTATAAAGTACCATTGCTTGACCTCACCAGTCGCATCTTCCTCTCGGTTCGATGCCAATTCAATACTTCGATTCGACATTACAAAAACGGCGTCACTAAAAACAATGGTTGACGCCAAATCGAATTAAATTCTCGCATTAATGTCAACGCCACGGTGTGCTTCGGCAGCATTTTTTTAATAACATTTTTTTAGAGCGGGGGAGGGGGGTCTAAGTTCAATTGCTACTAAGTATATTGTGCTCAGTCAACCACTGTGCGTATATTTCTCTCCCACCGCGAGAAATGTGACACAGAGGTCAGAAAGTGGAATACTATTAGGAAATACATGATCTGAAATTTCCCCCTCCAGCTATGGGTAAAATAGCAATTTGGGTTCAGTAAATCATATATCTTTACTCTTATATAATAGTCACTTTGTGCGTGTGAGTTCCTTCCTTCTAGGTTCCAAAACGGCTGAACCTATATTTTGCAACTTTCACACAAAGGTAATTCATATGTCTGGCAGTGTTTATAGATATGTTTTATACATAAATTCATCAGATAAGTATCAAAAGTCGAAAGAAATCCGATCTTAAAAATAGTCTTTCTTCTCTTATATATTAAAAGAATTTTTACAGGGGAATATTTTACGTTACACCAGTGTAACCTTAGCCGGTGTAACGTAAAATATTCCCTTGTAAAAACTTTTTTATCTATAAGAGAAGAAATACTTCTTTTAAAATCGTCAAGCCCAGATATCAGCTGACGTGATATTGTAAACAAAAACAGACAAAATTGTTCGTTCTCGTTTGTGGGCGATCAAGATTCAAATCAAATAAGTGTTTGTTTTTGTTTTATATATATATACGGGTGTTTATCACGTTGGTATTTTATCACCTTGCCTGATGCTGTTCCTCTTCGCCGTCTTCGTGTGTGGCAGTGATTGTCTTTTTACCCTAGCCAAAATGAACTTTTCATTCATGACTGATACAAGAGACTTGCTGAGTTGTCAAGGTTTTATTTGGAGAAAAAGAAAATGTACTTATGGAGAGAGAAACCAAACATATCTTAATTATTATTTACTTCTTAGGTTACTACCTACTCTTTAGAAGGCGCGACGCACTGACAGAGTCCCAAGGTAACATTCAGCTTAGATCTAGTTTCTACATCATGCACGTGTCCCATTCATTTACATTCCAACGAGAGACTGTCTTGAAAAACGTTTTTGTTTTGCTCGCTCCAAAATATGACATTATCTCATATCGTCATGTCGTTGGACAACTGCTTTTAAGACCATTTAACCTGTTGAACTTGCCTTGTCTCCCATCCTCTTTTCGACCCTGATAACCGTCTGTTTTACACATCTAGGTCATCCTGACATGAAGTAATGTGACTCTCATCAACATTTAAAGTAGCTAACTTAATCCCTACTTACTGGCGTAGGGTTCCAATATATAACTTAATGTATCGTCCACGATATGTGCTTTTAGTACTGTATCACTGCTTATGACGGCCAATAGATGAAGAACACTATGTGAGTACTCACAGTAATACGAACTAAGTTTGATTACTTATGTGACGATTTATGGGTAGTATTTTTTGACATGGGATTTGAAAATGATTGTGTTATAATGTACGAAGTAAATTTCTATAGATGGGAATCCTTTACAATGTAGTCTTGTCCATGGAAACCTCCTGATGCTAGGCATATGAAAAAAGAACGGAACATTTTTCCGGTATTTTGAATAGACGAGTTCTTGCTGTGAATATCTTACAGAAAAGAACTCCAGAGCAGAGCTAAGTCGATCACCCGGTAGGAAAATAACAATAGAGTAGGGAGAGACTATGAACGCATTGCGTAAAAGAGAAGAATCCGCTAGTTTTCGGGGTCAATTTTGTACGCAGAACAAGAAAGAAGGGTTTGAGCGATATAATGATTTTCGAGTAGGCCAAGAGTATTTTTGTTGTGGAACACATTTGCATCAAGTCTGTTTTGAAAACGTGGGAGTATTTGTAAAATTCAATGCTGCTAAGACTAAACGTCTTTCCTTTAACAATAACAAGAAACCGTCTCAACCACATATTGCCGTGACTACGTGAAAGCTCTTAGTTCAAACTACTCGACTTTACATTCACAGGCAACATGAATCGGAACAAATATATTGAGGACATTGCAAAAGTTGCTGCAAAGATGGGCTCTCTCTATCGTGCTAGAAAATTACTCACACCTGAGAGTATCTTATATCTCTACAAAGCCACTATTCGCCAATACATGGAGTATTGTTACCACTGGAGTTTCGTGCTTGGACATGGTTCAAAAAAGTTTCCAACTTAATAAATATCACACTCTCAACCAACCTACAAACCATGTCCCATCGCCGAAATGTTGATATCTGTGCCTGTGTTACAAGTATTTCATAGAATGTTCCCACGAACTCGAAACACTCGTAAAAGCCCCTGAATAACCTGACAAGAAGCAAAATCCCACCTCTACACTGTAGAGATTCCTACCTGCCTTTTACTTTAATAGTTTCTTCCTTCAATCTGCTAGACTTTGAGATTTCCTCCCAGATCCCTGCTTCTCTGACTGTACTGACATGCAGAGGTGCAAGTGTAATGTTAACAGATAGATGACTGCTCAAGTCCCTACATAGTGTTCCTGTAGATTTTCTCTCTAAAAGTACCTCCTTAACTTTAGCTTGGCAGGCAGTGCAGTACATGCAGACTTTTTTTACACCCTGGAGGGATTCATAATTAATAGAAAAAATGCTCCCAGCATGGGCAAAGTGTGAATTTACTTACAGTGAAAACATACTATAAAAAATATTTGCTCCCCTACTCCAAAAAAAAAGAATAAACTAAACCGCACATATAAATCCTACATACGAGAGTCGTTCCAAAAGTAAGGCTACCTTTTTTCTTCATTCAAAAAGTTGAAGAGCTACAAAAACGAGAGATGCACCATTAAAACGAGCGACATTTTGTGCTCCATAATTTATTTTTCTACATAGTTACCACCATTTTCAATGCACTTTTGCCAGCAATGAATGATGGCTGTGCATGGGCGTTCGGGGCGCGCTGTCATACGAGGATCGCTCCAAAAGTAAAGTCTTCTTTTTTTTACACTCAGAACGTTAAAGAGCTGCGAAAACAAGAATGGTACCATTAAAACGGGCCATCTTTTGTGCTCTAGATTTTATTTTTATGCATAGTCATTCTCCTTGCATTTTTTCAGCAATAAACGATGACCGTGCACGGGCGTTTGGGGTGCGGTTTGTCATTTGAGGGCCGTAGAACTAAAAACGCGAGTGTCGTACCATTAAAAAGAGCGACGTTTTGTGCTCCAGAACTTTTTCCTACATTGTCACCACCATTCTCAATTTTGTTTTGTTTTGTTTCCAGCAATAAACGATTAATATGCATAGGCGTCCGGGGCGCGCTTTACGATTCGAAGATCGTACCAAACGTAAAGCGTCCTATTTTCTTTAACGCAAAACGTTGATCTATGAACTAGTGAGTAGTACCATTAACACAACCAATCTTTTGTGCCCAAGACTTTATTTTACTACATAGTCACCACCATTCTTAATGAATAGTTGCCAGAAATTCAATGAATCTCTGCCACTGACGAACGGACATGATCCTTTCTTTGTATCTCACCCCGTCAATATCTGCAACAGAGAGATGAAACATTCACGTCACAAATGCATAAGTTCAGTCATCATAGCAATACAATTTGGTCTCTTCTCTGATATATTCGGGGGGTGGGGGTAGGATAAAAAATTGGAGTCATTACTTTTGGACCCCCCCCCTCGTACTTCGTTTAATGACAGCAACGTTTTTTTAAATAATTATTTTAGTGTTTTTTTTTTTCAAGCCATTGTTTAAGTTAAAGTTTTTCCCATTATTTTCTCATAGGATACCGGCTGAACAATCCGACGTTGCCCCGAGTTAAACGATTGATTAACTGCTCTTCAACTATAACTTAAAACCTTAGCTCTTGGCTTATAAGATCACTTTCCATTATATAGCGAATGTACTATTTTTCAGTGCTTGCCGAACTGTGCGTTTTATTAGTTAGTTGTTTTTTTTTTACCCGGTGAATTAAAGTGACGTGGGTGGGCGTAACTGATTGAGAATAATTTCTCCTTAGACATTTTTTGAAGCGAACTAAAAAATCAATATTGATTAGAAGTAAATATAAAAATCGAACAAATCGGTCGCAAGTAAAAATATTTTAAACAATACAAAGTATAATGTTTTTTATGTTTCCATACAACGTCTTCATGTAATATTTAAAAGGCTATATGTTTGTCTGTCTATCTTGCCTGTTTCTATATTTTCAAACTCTATCTCTTCCTAAACTAAAAGTTGTAGAGCGGTGCTAGGGGCCTCAAATGATTGGATTTTTTATGGACCATTCTATTATGCGTCTTTAGCTGGTTAATATGGTTTTGAAGGGATTAAAATTGTAAAAAAAAAAAACGTTATACGTTTTGTACATTCATTTTATTTGTAATTTTTCAATTTGCGTTGGTACAGTGGTAACGTCACGAGCTTTGACAGCTACAGCTTTGTTTTCGGTTTCAATTATTAGCTAATGGCGCCCAAATATATATTTTTTTAACTTTTGAAATCACGACTCTATAATAATAATATGTTCGAAATCTGCACAAATTGAAATATCATATTCCAGTGTATTTTACGACCGGGTAAACCCGGGCGCTTCCCCGAAAATATCATCTAATTTATAAAACTCACTATGTTTGACTGTCTGTCTGTCTCCATATTTTCAAACTCTATCTCTCCCGAAACTAAAAATCGCAGATCGGTGCTAAAGGCCTCATATAATTGGATTTTTTATAGACCGTTCTTTTGTGGGTCTTAAACCGGTTAAAATAATTTTTCTGTCAGTTCATATACGTGTTACGTTGGTGCAGTGGTAACATCACCAGCTTTAAAAGTAAGTTTTGCTTTCAGTTTCGATTCTTGCTGGTGGCAATAAAATTTTTATTTCTTTATTTTGAAATCACGACTATATAATAATATATACGAAATCTGGACAAATTAAAATATCATATTTAAGCGTATTTTACGACCGGGCAAAGTCGGATGCCCACCTCGCCGCTAGTGTTTACAAATATGTGATCAAACTTCGTCTATTCAAATGAGAAGAATGTATATTAAAATGTTGAAAAAGATATATAGCAAATCGTTGATCTCGGTAGATAAGTAGAGAAACTAGATCAGGTATTTTTTCACAAGTTTACTTTTAAATTACACAGGTGTTACGAAGGTTTACTCATTCACTGATTGTGGACACTTCTAATCATTATAACAACCCCGATAATTAATAATCTCCTAAGGAAATTGTTGCGACCTTGCCGTCGAAAAATTCGACAATCTATCTGACAGAAGCCGCACCATTTCGATGGCTCCATTTTTGTTATCGAACTATTACTGTTCTCGGTAGCCCAAGGATGTTCACTCTTCCAAACCTAGCCTTCCGTTTTATGAGAAGAGCAAGTTTATTGCCCCATCGTGAAATGCCGAAAAAGCTACTAAAACTTATTTTTTTAGGGCTAGAGTTCTCCCTCACTTCTTGCGCTGACCCATTTTTCATACCTCCAGACCTTGTGTCACATCTCCTCGCTGCGGGAGAGAGATAAATACCGGAATTGTCTCGACACAACGTGAGACTACCGAGCGTCTAACTTAACAGTCGGAAATTCTGGCAACCGTTCTTTGTATTCACTGTCGTATACAATATATTCTTTCTATCTAAACCCGCTGTTCGCGTCCTTCTTTATGACTCGTTTTTAGGACCACAAAAATTATATGATTCGGTTTTCTAAAATTTCAAATTAAACTTGTAGTATAATGTTTTCTATGATGTTATGAAGTGTCTTCAATAAGTTTCCAGACATTTTTCGTAAGGAAACTTTTATTGATAGTACAAACATGAAACTCAAGTCCCCTTCGAAGTTATCTCCTCCGACTGCAATACACTTGTTATACTGTTCCAACAACGTCTGGAAGACTCTAGGGAAGTCCTCCTGTGTGAGCGTGTCAATGACCCTCGTCAGAGTCTCTTTCATTTCCTTGATTGTCTCATAACGTAGCCTCTAAGGTTTTCCTTGAACTAAACAAAAGTCACAGGAATCAGGGTCTAGACTATAGGGAGAGTGAGGAACTGCCTTGATGCCATCTTGGTTAAATATTTTGTGACAATGATGGAGCACCCTTGGGATAAACTTCGCGCAAATCTTCCTCATCTTTAGTTCCTCGCGAAATAATTGTGTGCACAGTTCCCACACTGACATCAAACTGTGCACTTATTGTCTCTATACATACGACGGTTCTTATCCATGAAATTCTCTATTCGGCAAATCAATTCTGTTGTTCTGACTTCCTTATTTCTCCCACAACTCTCATCATCTCTCACTAACTCCCTGCCTTAATTGGATCTCTTATGCCACTCAAAAACTGATGTTCGATTCATGCAAGATGGTTCAAAAGCAGTCTCCAACAATCCATACGTTTCTACGACATTTTTTATACAAGTTTGAAACAGAATTTTATTTCATATCGTCCTTCTAAGATGTACTCACGTCAAGATTGCATTTTTTAAATTCACCAGTTGTGGCAGTCAAACGTTCAGTTCCTGCTGTACTTGTTCACTTAAACCTGAAATTCTAAAACATTGGTCAGGAATCTCATAAGATCTATAGTAATAAAATACTGAATTTTCAAGAGTCTACGACAATTTTAAATGCCTGTACAAAAAAGTCTAGAAAATTATTGAAGGCACTTCGCACCAATTGTTTCTCTCTTCAAAATGCATGCGAACTTGATGAGATCAGAGAAATATTTATCAATACTGGTTATTCATTGGCATTATTGATGATTACATTGACAAGAAGCGTGATGATTTTGAATCCCTAAAAGCTTGTACCTGCGAAGTGCCCGGTTTATTTAAAACTAACGTGGATTGGGGATAAGAGTATTAAATTATCAAAACAGATCGTTAGAAGTGTTTATAAGTGCTTCTACTCTGTTTCCTTGCGTTTGGTATACACTACGAGACCTGCTTTTCCTTCTTTTCGGAAAGATAGTTTGCCCTACACCCAAAATAGTAATATTATTTATCAATTTAAATGCCAGTGCGATGCTAGTTATGGCTGGCGAACATTTGCTAACTTGTATAAACCAGCACTTTCCATCTAAAATGAGACAGGGGAGGATAGGAGCTGGTAGTCTCCGTCTTCCTGTAGCCTTGGACTCTGCTATTGGCCAGCATTTGGTTGATAATCCATGCTGTGCCGATAAATATAAAATAGAGTGGTAAGAGGTGTTACACACAGCCGACTCCAAAAACCATTTAATGATTTTGGAGTCTGTCTCTATTGCGGTTCGGAAACCTTCTTTTTGTCGGCAAAAGGAGACAACAAAAGTTAGGTACGTGCAAAATGAATGCCGATGCTCAAAATGTATAAACATTTAGATCCCTCCTTTTACTTTAAAATTCACCAAAAATCAGGAAATTAATTGATTTTAATGAAATTTTCAGTATTTATCAAATAATGATCACGGAATATAATAAACGAATTATTTTTATTTCAATCTTAGTGGAAATTTATCATTTTGTTTAAACAAAAAATACCTTTACTAAAGTTATGGTTTTCAGTAGTAAGTAAAAAAAAAACGCAAGAATTATTTTTTCCTTTTTTATATAAATAAAGCATCGTAATTTGTAACAATAAGAAAATAATTTTTACAGGAACATTACGAAAAAGCCCCTAAAGTCCGTATTAATGAATTCGACATAACACGAAGAAAAATGAATTTCTCGAACTACCGATATTACCATTGAATTAAGTATTTTTAATATTTTCGCAAAAAAAAAAAAATTATAACAGCAAAAATATTTCTACATTTTTTTAAATTACAGATTTCTCCTAAGTATTATATGCAAGATTTTAATAATTTCCTTGGTCGCAAGAATGTGAAACTTTAGGCGTAACATAATTTTTATATAATCTCGAACAATAATTAACAAAAAAAAAATAATTTATAAACAGAACATAAAAATAATTAAATTAAAAAAATATATAAATTGATACAAAGGTTCAGAATAGGAATGTACGGATGCACGTCTGGGAAAAAAGAAATCTGACACCCCTACCTCCTTTTACTATCATGACTTCATTTTGAAACAGCGTTTCGATTGGCTGTAATTTTGGGCTTTTGTATAATCGTGTTTACAAACCTTTATTTGTTGCGTTTTTGGCGAATAGTAAAATTACTTGCTTTTGGGGGATAATAAATTTATTTTTTGCACAAACAAGGCGTTTTTTTTATTTATTTAATTCAATATCTTAGGACTTTACTAATTATCTTTGAAATAGACCCAGAAAACTAATATTTATCTTTTAAAGAATTTTTTCAATGAATTTATTTAACTTCAAAATGTAGCTGAATTAGCTCGCCATGAAAACATTTTTCATAACTTCTTTTTTCACGTGTACAAACATTTTTTTTTCCTTTAGGAAATTAACTTTAGTCTCCAATCTTACAAATACAATCAAAACGTAGTCGGAAAGCTACAAAAAAATTGTGATGGATCGGCTTTCAAAACTAGGTCCCTCTATCTTTATCCGTCCATTTTTCTCCGTACTTAACAAAAGCATTATTTCTCTTTTTCCTCCTCGTATTTTGGTGTTAATCGTGACACCTTGCACTGATGATTCCCGATATATATATAGTAAGTTTTAAAATATATATATGGCAATTAAGCTACACAGAATTTTCCGCATTTCATATTTGTGAGGATCCGTCAGGCTAATGAATGGAATCGATGTAATTATATATATATATATATATATATATATATATATATATATATATATATATATATATATATATATATATATAAATATATATATATATAAATTTCCTTGTAGTGTTTTTTTAATTTCGCTAATAATATTGTTTGCTTGCTATTGATGTTTTAGTGAAAAGAGATGATAGCCGAAAGAGTTCTCGAGAAATTTCCGCATATTTTTACTGTCTTGATGCCATCTTGGTTAAATATTCTGTGACAATGATGGAGCATCCTTGGGATAAATTTCACGCAAATCTTCCGCATCTCCAGTTCCTCGCGAAATAATTGTGTGCACAGTTCCCACACTGACATAAAACTCTGCATTTATTGTCTCTATACATACGACGGTTCTTATACATCATATATATATATATATATATATATATATATATATATATATATATATATATATATATATATATATATACTAAATATAATTTTTTAAATATAATTATCCACTGACACGTGTTTCGTCGTCCACGACTCATCAGAGTGGCTGAATCTAGCGAGATTCGAAATCGGCACCTCGTGATAAGAAGTCTAAACCTCTACCACGCGGCTTACTCACCGGACTACTAAATGTATCACTTTTACGTAGATGTTTTATTTGTTTTTGTTAGCGATACTTTCTTGAATGAATTCAATTATTTATACGAAAGTGCATTTTTACCTAAATGCTTGTTGGGAATAATTTTCCCATTGACCAATCTGGTACGCCCTTTAATGGGGAGCGGCATATATATTATTTTTAAAATATAATTATCCACTGACACGTGTTTTGTCGTCCACAACTATATATATATATATATATATATATATATATATATATATATATATATATATATATATATATATTCAAGCACCTCTAATTGAACATGACAGATTTATTCTTTTTACCGATTTTTCTGGATATCTTTTCGATTAGCCGATCAATCTTTTTTATTGCAGCTGGCATGTTGCATAAAATGGGGCCCAAAAGTTGTTCTTCAGTCATATTCTTCTCAAACGCTTTCTATTGGTGCATCCGATTATCACCAGGAGCGATTGTTATTGTTGTTGTTGTTGTTGTTGTTGTTGTTTTCGTTTGTTTTCCTTTGAGGTTTGGTGTATTTGTTTTGTATTTTTGTTTTTTTTTCTATTGGTTATAAAGGTGTGTTCAGGATGGTTAGGGGCGAATTATTATTTTTAATTTCGATTTTCTTATTTTATAGTTTATTTAGTTTCATGATGCCTTATTAAATACTGTTAGTATTTTGGGGCCGATGTTGAATGAGATTCGATTAATAAGGGGCAGTAGTTTTTTAATAAGTATAGCTTCTAGTAATTTTAGTCGTCGGGTGCAATTGTTAAGGTATCGAATTTTAGTATTGTTAGTTAAGATATTTCTTAATGTCGGACGAATGTAGGTTTTCATCATGGGATGTTAGGTCTTGTTTTATGGCGCTATTGTCAGCTAAATGATAGGTTAGTCGTCGAGAGAGTGTCGTTGTGGTGTGGCCTGTGTATGCCTTGTATGAGTTTTTCGAGTGGGTTCTGGAACATTCTTTGAATGGACAAATACATTCATACACTACATTAGTTTGGTTTAGTGTGCTGTTAGTATTATTATTGTTTTTAATTATAAAATTGGAGGTTTTTAATTTAGTATAATATATTATTAGTTTGATCTTTTTGTTCTGGTCGGTGGGTCTGGTGTATCTTTTAATTAGGTTTGTTATCATTTTTTTCATCTGCTTTGTAGTTAGTGTGTAGTTGGTTTCTATAGTATACTTTGATGGTGTCGTTTTTGTTAGGATTAGGGTTCATGTTTTTATTGTGGAATGAGTTTAAATAGAGTTTTATGTGCTTATTAACGATTTTATTGTAAAAATTATTGTTTATTAGGGGTTTTTTATGTTTGTTAGTCATTTGTAAAATTTTTGTCGGGTTGATGCTATATTGTATGAGCGGTGATTCAATTTTTTTATAAGCGCAGTTTTATATTTTTCTGGACAAATATACTAACAGTATTTAATAACTAACAAGAAACAAACTAAATAAACTATGAATTAAGAAAATCGAAATTAAAAATAAAAATAATTCGCCCCTAACCCTCCTGCACCCACTTTTATAACCAATAAAAACCCCATAAATACACCAAGCCTCAAAAGGAAAAGAAAAAGAAAACAATAACAACAACAATCGCTCCTGATGATAATCGGATGGACCGATAGAAAGCTTTAGAGAAGAATATGGCTAAAGAACAAATTTTGGGCGCCATTTTATACAACATGCCAGCTGGAATAAAAAAAAGACTGCTCGGCGAATGGAAAAGATATCCAAAACAATCGGAAAAAGAATAACTCTGTCGTGTTCAGTCAGACGTACTTGAATAATGACTTGCTGCCAATATATATATATATATATATATATATATATATATATATATATATATATATATATATATAATTTTATAAATGTTTAATTTTGAAATATTGTTAATTTCAATGTATACCGTTTTCGGTTCTATTGTTATGATAAAAACCTAATCACCGTTAATTTCGAGTTAATTTCGAGTTAAGCTCAATGTATCTATTTAATAGTTGCAGAGCATATATAGTGCAAAATTTTGTTGAAATTCAAAGACTTACATTTTTTCTTTTTTGTAACTTTTGTTTATTTCATCCTGGATTTCTTCATTACAGCCGTTTCGTTAATGGGATGGCAATTTTATGATTTTATGTGTCCATAAAAATTTTCTGTCCTCTCCAACTCGTCAGGTATTGTTTCCATTTAATGTTACCAACAAAATGTATTTAAATGGAAATTTAAAATTTAATTGTAGGCTGACGAGAAGTGTTTATATATATATATATATATATATATATATATATATATATATATATATATATATATATATATTATCGCCGAGGCAAAATAAGCATGGAAGAAAAAGAGAGAGTATAGTAGAAAGAGAGGGAGTATAGAATAAAAAGAGAGAGGTGAGAAAGACGTTCAGCGGGTGAATTAGCAAGCGAGGTGACCGGGTCACCCACTAAGCGATACGCTTTCTTACCCCTGTTAGTTACTAAGCAACAAAGGAAGAAAAGAGAGGGGTAAGAAATGTAATGTGAAGCAGAGAAGAGAAAAAGGGCCCGGAAGTGATACTGCTTCCCCTTTTTCACCTTTCTTTAAGACCTGGATACTAGCTGAATTCAGTCTCTTTTTGGCTTCGACGCCGACCGGCTAAGAAGTCACTGTTCTCGTGAGAGGAGGGGGACGACTTCCCCACTCGTTAGTGTAAAAACGTTGTTTCCCCTTTCCCAGGCTGAAAGTTTAATTTCCCCTCGTGATATTGCGTAAATTTCTAATTACGTTGTTAAATCCCCTTTTCCAAAGACTTTCACTCAGTTCACACGTTTAAATATATCCCAAACTCCCATACTTTGGAATATAACTTTTTTTCTTGTTCAAACTTTCATCCTTAATAAACCTAGTTTTGTATTATTTGGAAAAGTGTTTGTTTGTTTCGTTGTTTCTTGCATTTTTGTCGTGTTCAGTCTTCATGTCTCCTTTGTTTTTTTTGTTTTTTACCGTGTCACATGTGCGATAAAGACATTTTTTGTTTTCTCGTAAATTACCTTTTACCCCCCCCTTTGGAAATGTGTTACAAAGATAAACAATTTGCGTTCTGTTTAGAAATTTCTTTTCATACATTTTCGTTTGCTTTTTACTTAATCCCCCCCACTTTATCTCATGTGTAACAAAATATATATATACATACATACAAACATACATACATACAAACATACATACATACAGACATACAAACATACATACATACAAACATACATGCATACAAACATACATACAAACATACATACATACATGCAAACATACATACATACATACATATATACATACAAACATACATACATACAAACATACATACATACATACAAACATACATACATACAAACATACATACATACAAACATACATACATACATACATACAAACATACATACATACAAACATACATACATACATACATACATACATACAAACATACAAACATACATACATACAAACATACATACATACATACATACATACATAGACCGACTAAACAGCACTGTGATTTTTGATTGTATACACCTTTTTCGAAGGAGGCTTTTCTTTTTCTTTATGCTTGCAAATAGATAAATAAATAGACAAGTTTATCGATTGTTATTTGTTAATGTATGAAACTGACATTTCCCGTGAATATGTCAAGTCTGAATCTGGTGGTCAAGTGACTTGTTAAAGGACAGTCACTCAAGATTCGCTAATTTTGTGTATGTTTCAAGATGGTCAAGATCGTCGCCATTTCAGCTCGTCCTTAAAATGGCTGTCCATTCTTTGTCCGCATGTGACATTCGCTTACAATAAGCAGATAAAATTACGTTTAGAAATGATTGGACAAAGAAATGTCCAGATTTTGGTCAACTAATGGCTGCTGGCTCCCCGCCGGCCAAGCTTCTTTAATCGCCGACATCAGAGCTATTTTCTCACTCCTTCAGAATTGGTTTTCTTAGCATTGACATTTTTAGTTCAAACTATCGATGACCATATTCAACTTTTCAGCGATTCCTTTTTCCTTCTTTTTTTTTTATCTACCACTATCTTTTCTTTTCTATTTCCTTCGTCTTGTCTTTCTGTTTATACTTTTGGACATGGTTTTAGAAAAAAAATCTCAAATCTAATAAGTTAAACTCTGCCCTGTCGTCGCATTGTTGCATTCTTGCACCTTTTTTACAATAGCTTTAATGCAATCCATATCACTTGTATTCCCTCGACGTACATACTCTCGACTAATCTGGTAAGTAGCAAAATCCCACCCCATTCACTGTAAAGTTTCCCAGATGCCGGAAAGCTTTCTACTCTAATAGTTTCTTCCCTTGGGCTACTCAACTTTGGAATTCCTCCGTGTTTCCCGCCTCTCTGATTTTACAGGGTGGTGCATAATTCACTGCGTTGCGAAGAAATAATTTCGCCATTTTAAAATAAAATATAATTTTTATAAATGGGTGTCCTTTATGAATTTTTTTATTGCATAATTTAAACATTAGAATTCTATTTTGATTTATTTATGAAAAGTAATGTCACATAAATCAAAATCAATTTATTGAAAAAAAAAAAATTTTTTTAATGGTAAAGTGGCTTATGCGCTATCTATACTAAACTGCAAAAGTTTAAATGTAATGTGAATAGACATGTCGCTGCTGAACACACCATTGTCGCCTCCTAGACATGACCCCATTTATGAGTCTCTTATGTTTCATATGGCAATATACCTTGTTTGGTGATGAAAAAAAGAGTAAAGTGAAACATGTATGGTCCTCCGTGAGTGCACAGTTAACGAGGTATAAAAAATGACTAAGTTCAGCATTTGATCCCCCCCCCCATTTAGTCACAAAAGTCCCCAGGGGACGTCAAATCCTAGTGAAAAAGAACAAGCGGTGCAGTTTTAGGCTTTAACATATGTAATTTTGAGTTCTGCACTATGCAAAAATAGAAATGACTAAGCCCATCATTTGACCCCCACCCCCACCATTTAGCCCCCAAAGTCCCCAAGGCCTTAACATATTTAAATTTGAATTCAGCACTATCTAAACCTGCTAAATAGACATACACACAAAATTTTGGACAAATATGGTAAAATAGTCCCAAAAATGGAGTGTTTTTATTAGCCCTAAATAAGCTCCTGGGACACACTTAAGAGTTATCGTGAAGTATAGACGAACAAAATTATATAGAAATCAGTTACAACTTTTCAAAAAGTTTTATAAAAATCCAAGCAATCAATTTTATAATAAGCACAAAAGTGTCAATTTTAGCCATTTGAACTCGAAAGGAACCCCTAGGGGGGCATGGAAGTTTTCCTGAAAAATCCGTTCTGTTATTATTTTACTCATATCATGCTTAATGTTTGTGCAGAATTTCAAAAAATGAAAAGATGTATTTATTGATAAAAGTGCAGACGGACGAACGGACGAACGGATAAGGGTGAATTTACAGGTTCACCCTCCTTTTGTCAGGGGACCAAAAATATTAATTCAAATTTACAACAGTCACCGAGCGACTAGTTGCGTCATACGTTTTGGGGAGATTCAAGTCAGTCTCTCGTCGACTACCTAAAAATAATACGGTTTTTACAATTACTCTCTCTTTATTCATTTTTTTTCTTTCGTTTTCTATTTTCATTAATCCATTATCGCTTATCTGCTCATTTTATGTTTATTTTATATTTTCTCTTCTTTTTTCTCCTTTCTTTCTATTACATTTTCTCTTCCGTTTTTGACCTAAAATGAATCACACATTAATGTTTTTATTTTTTTATTTTCGCTAGCAGGGTGGGGCTGCTTTGCCCGGTCGTAAAATATACTTAAATATATTTTAATTTGTCCAAATTTCGTACATATTATTATAGAGTCGTGATTTCAAAAGTTTTAAAAAGTATTTGGGTGCCATCAGCTAGAATCGAAACCGAAAGCAAAACTGTAGCATTCAAAGCTGGTGACGTTACCACTGTACCAATGTGACACGCATATGAACTGATTAAAATAAACTAAGATAAATGTACAAATTGTATGAAGATTTTCCTCAATTTTGACTCATTTTTGACCTCTTAAAAACTATTTTTACCGGCTAAAGACCCATAAAAAACGGTCCATAAAAAATTCAACCATTTAGTGCCGTTCTGCGACTTTTAGTTTCGGTAGAGATAAAGTTTGAAAATATGGAAACAGACAGACAGACCGAAAGACATAGAGAGTTTTATAAATTAGATTTCATTTGGCGAAACTCAAGCACGATAAAAAGCAAAACTTTTTCTCTACAAGACAAACAAGCCAAGCACAATGAATAAATATTCAAAGATATAAAAACTCATACACAAATCCCTTTTTTTCCTAATTTAATGGATTAGGCATTAAATAACCTGAAAATGGTTGATATGCCGTAAAACAAAAAATAAACAAACTGAACGTTTTTTGTCTGTAAATCTTGTTTTTTTCTCTATTTCAATACGCTTTGATTTAATCTGTCCTGTACAGGGTGGAACGCTAAATTTGTCGCCCTAAAAAACAAAACTATAGCTTTATGTCAAAACTTTTATTAAAAAAATCAATTCAGGTAACTTGATGTTGTAGTAAAGCCGACATCTATTCAATGTAGCCGCCTTCAGCTTCAACCACCGCCTCGGTACGGGCCCGGAACTGTAAGCATGCCTTTTCTACAAGCGCCGGCGGAAGCTCGATGAATACTCAACGAATGGCGACGATCAGGTTGACTTTCGTGTTGTAAGAGGTCATGTTGGTGATGTTTTCCACGTGTGACCAAACGAAGTAGTCCAGCGGCTCCAAGTTGGGGGAGCAGAGGGATCAATGAGCGAAGGGTACACACTCGTAATAAAAGACGTTAAATGATGTTCACGTTATATCATAAGTATTAAATAATATTTACATTTATGTCTTAAACAATAAATAAGGTTTATATTTATGTAATAAGGATTAAATGATGTTTACATTTTTGTCAAAGTCATAAAATAATATTTACAATCATTTCATAAACATTAAATCATGTGTACATTTTATAAAAAGTATTGATATATAATTGTAAAAACATTTATTTAAATATCATATGATGAGAATTTAATAATATTTACATTTATGTCATAGGCATTAAATGATGTTTCCATTTGTCATAAGCATTAAATAATGTTTATATTTATGTTATAAGCATTAAATAAGGCTTACATTCATATCATTAGCATTAAATGAGGTTTACATTTATGTCATAAGCATTAAATGATATTTACATTCATATCATAAACATTAAATAAGGTTTACATTTACATCATAAGCATTAAATTATGTTAACATTCATATCATAAGCATTAAATAAGGTTTCTATTTACACCATAAGCATTAAATAAGGTTTTTATTTACATCATAAGCATTAAATAAGGTTTACATTTATGTAAACAGAATTTTATCATGTTTACATTTATGTTATAAGCAAGAAATAATGTTTACTCGTGATGTTTATTTACTAATAATGTTTATGTCATAAGAATTTAATGATGTTTACATTTTTACATGTTTACATAGGCATAAAATGATGTTTGCATTTATGTGATAACATTAAATGATGGTCACATTTATGTCATTAAATGATTTTTAAATTAATATTATAAGTATTAAATTATGTTTACATTCATACCATAGGCATAAAATATGTTTACATTTATGGCATAAGAATTAAATAATGTTTACATTCATGTCATGAGAATTAAATGATGTTTTCATTTTTGTCCTAAGAATTAAATGATGTTTACATTCACAGCATAAACATTAAATGATGTTCACAATCATATCATAAGCATTAAATGATGTTTACATTCATATCATAAGCATTAAATGATGTTTACATTCATGTCATAAGCATTAAATGATGTTAACATTCATGTCATAAGCATTAAACGATGTTTACATTCATATCATAAGCATTAAATGATGTTTACATTCATGTCATAAGCATTAAACGATGTTTACATTCATGTCATAAGCATTAAATGATAGTACTTGTCTGTATTTTTGAGATGAGGTGTTTTCATTGATTGAGATTGTCTGACTGACTTCCTCATCTTGGTTGTTATTGTCACAACATTTCGGCCGTTTTGCCCTCCGGCCTTCGTTAGGTGTTTTGTATTGAACTGGGGGACCGTTTGTTTGAACTCAATAAGACCATCGATACAGTTCACAATGGAGAAAGAAAAAGATAACCAACTGGCCTTCTTTGATATACTCATATCACGCACAGAGCATGGGTTTAAGACATCCGTATATCGCAAGCCTACCTTCACTGGACAATACCTAAACTTCAACTCCCATCACCCATACAGTATCAAACATGGAATCGCATACCACCAAGAAATGGTCAGGTTGAAGAATACCCTCCGTCGTAACAACTACCCCGATAGCATACTATCCACCAGACGTGTTAATAGTATAAGAGAGAAGAATGAAACCCAAAAACCTCCAACGGTCTGCCTACCATACATACGAGGCATCTCCGAAAAGATTCAGAGAATATGTGTCCCCTAGAACATCAGGACGGTATTCAAAAGCGAGTCAACACTCAGACGACACCTGGTACGAGTGAAGCCCAGCATGGATGAGAACATGGCCAAAAACTGCATATACTCTATCCCATGCAGTTGCAGAAAGGTTTACAAGGGTGAAACATGCCGCCCTCTTAAAGTAAGGGTGGAAGAACACCGAAAAGCGGTAACTAAAGGGGAGACGGAAGAATCGGGTATAGCCAACCATGTCTGGATGGAGAGGGGGGACTATCGCCCCCTATGGGATGAAGTAAAAATAATAAACAGAGAGACCCACTGGAAAGTGAGAAAACTTAAAGAAACAGCTAACATGCTCGGACATAACAACCTACTGAGCAAACCAAGCATAGAGCTGCATGCAATTTGGACACCTCTGATAGAAAGAGAAAACCTTGAATAACAACATAGGTTTAACATTAACAAAAACCAACGTAGAATTGTCCTAGTGACATATGGACGAGTAGTCGTGTATCAAAGTTTACAGTTACCCAAAGGTGCTGAGTTCAATCCTGACCGAAGGCAGTGAAAAAGTAACATTAAAAACAGAGAATCATCAACTATGTCCCAAAGCCAAGCAGGGGTCTGAACACGGTACCCCCGTAATAATAATAAAGGGTTGGGTTCGCGACTCCTAACAAACAGTTCCCCAGTTCGATACAAAACACCTGACGAAGGCCAGAGGGCAAAACGACCGAAACGTTGTGACAATAACAACCAAGATGAGGAAGTAAGTCCGACAATCTCAATCAGCATTAAATGATGTTTACATTCATATCATAAGCATTAAATGATGTTTACATTCATGTCATAAGCATTAAATTATGTTTACATTCATATCATAAGCATTAAATGATGTTTACATTCACATCATAAGCATTAAATGATGTTTACATTCATGTCATAAGCATTAACTGATGTTTATATTCATGTCATAAGCATTAAATGATGTTAACATTCATATCATAAGCATTAAATGATGTTTACATTCATGTCATATGCATAAAATGATGTTTACATTCATATCATAAGACTAAATGATGTTTACATTCATATCATAAGCATTAACTGATGTTTATATACATATCATAAGCATTAAATGATGTTTACATTCATGTCATATGCATAAAATGAAGTTTACATTCATATCATAAGAATTAACTGATGTTTACATTCATGTCATGAGCATTAAATGATGTTTACATTCATATCATAAGCATTAAATTACGTGTACATTCATGTCATATGTATTAACTGATGTTTACATTCATAAGCATTAAATGACGTGTACATTCATATCATAAGCATTAAATTATGTTTACATTCATGTCATAAGTATTAACTAATGTTTACATTCATATCATAAGCATTAAAGGAGGTTTACAGTAATGTCATATGTATTAAGTTATATTTTTTATTTATGCCATATGCTTTAAATTATGTAAGTTGCCTCTGTTTACATTTTTGCGTTTAAATTTAGAAATCTTTGTTTAAACTGTCCACATTGCTTTACTAGAGAATAGTTACTCCGCCTTCTTGTATATTTTATATTTTGGAGAGAGTCAGGAATGCCGGAAATAATTTAGTAAATTATGAAATGAAATAAAGCGTTTAAAATAATAGAAATTAAACGTTGCTGCCAATGTAATTAAAAACTAAAGATAATTAAAAATAAATAAAAAATAAATAAAAGGTGACCATAGAAATCTTCAAGAACAAATGAGTATTTAACTTTTTATTTAATTTTATGCATGTAATATTAATTAGCATGACCTGTTTTTCTTTTTATTCTTTTATTGCATAAATCATTTCCCTCTCATCTCTTTCTATGTTGTTTTTGTAATCTATATAATTATAAAACTCAAGTGACCTTGTAACCCGGATTGCAACCCAACAGCCGGTTTACGACTTCCGGCAACGCATGCGTACATAAACAAATAATGAACGCGACAATAACACGTAATTTTTTACTGTGTACGTTTTCAGCGTCCCACTTGATTTTCTGTGTTTAAATTATCCAAATAAACAACTATAAATACTTTCTGCATTTTTTTACATCCTTCATTTCCATATTATGTTTAAGTTATTTAACCGCAATTTTCTTACAAAACAATCTACTTTAACCCGTTGACAACAATAAGAGCATTTTACAACGGCGATTTACCCACCGCCTTCCTTTTATTTTTAAATTTATTCTCCATTTTTAATACAACTTTCTTAAAAAAACATTCATAGATTTTCTTCTACACTATCAACATAAATAAATAACCCCGAAAATATGTTTTTTTTTTATTTGTGTTACAAATAAATAATCAACGCGAAAACAAAACGTATTATTTTACTGCGTACGTTTTCAGCGTCCCAACTGCTTTTTTTTTTAGTTTAAATTAAAAGATATATCAAAATTTGAATTTAACTTAGGATATTATGGTATCTGTTCAGTGCACATTAACCTATAAGTATAGCAAACCACTTATAATTTAATGGCTGAAAGTTTTTTTTTTTCAAAAATAAACAATTTTAAGCAGAACGACTCATAGAAATCTATCTATATTCTTTTTTCGTTTTAATATACTTTCATAGAAATGTTTCCGTTATGTCACAAAAAACTATTTTATTTACGTTACAAGTCATTAATTCCATAGCTAATATAACATACTGACCCAACGGGTCACGGGTAGTCTAGCATTATATAAGGATATCACAGCGAAGCATTGAACAAATACCGTGTTTAAATATACTAAATATGAAATGGAAGCCTCCTTTCAGTCTCGAAAGACAATGGATAGATCCTGTAAAGATAGTTACACGTATAATTATGATGCAAAGGTTGCGCAATCACTAATCATATCGTTCCTGAATCGGCACTACTTAGGTCCAGTGGCAAGAAGAGGTTCAGAACGACTGGAAATAATGCTGAGATAAGCGGAAGGTACATACAGCACCTGGAATTCCCAAATGGTCACCCATTTTAGTACTGATCAGGCTCAACGATGCTTAACTTCGGTGATCAAATGGGAACCGGTGTGGTTATGTTATTATGCCGTATAAAGTAATTATAATAAGTACGAAATAGAAATATGTTAACATGGTTGGTTGGTTGGTTGGTTGGTTGTTTTTGTTTTACGGCATATAAACTCTTTTTAGATTATTTAATACCGAATCCAAAGATTTTGAAGAAATATTTTTTATAAAATATATTTGTTGTTTTCAAGTCGATTTCTATTTAACCCATAGTTGGGACCCTAACAGGTACTACCACTCCGGGTCAGAGTGGACTTGGAAGCAATGGCAATTGAAGGGTGTCTCCACACTTCCCAAAGCCCGCAAGCTGGGGCCTCACCATCGGATATAGTTTAAGGTCATATCCAGGACCTATGTTAACATACGATAAGCTTATATATTTATTTGTTCACGAGCAGAAAGAAGAGAAAAAGAAAAACCGTCTTTGAAAAAGGTGTATATCACCGAAAACCACGGAATTCTTTTTTGAAATACAGTAAATACGAAAAAGTAGCCCCTATATTACGTTTTCGCGCAATATATGAATTAAATTTTGTTTACATTTATGTCATAGGCTTTTTACTTATGCAGGTTGCTTATGTTTACATTTTTATGGTTGACTTTAGAATTTTTTGTGAACATCCTTCACATTGCTTGACCAGCGTCCACCACATTTCGTCATCGTCTATCTTATGGTGTAACGTTACTTCTTTTTTGAAAATTAAAAAATGAATATATAAAAGATGTATGTTGTTTCGTATGCATTAAAAATACATTTTAAAATAACAACAGATACTTATATCAAGCTGGAAATGAAACATTAATGCCATTGTAATAAAAAGAAAAAATAAGGATGATACAAGGAATTAAAAAATAAGACATAGGTGAACGGTGCTTAAAAATGTATTCTATGAAAAAGAATTCCCGGTGTTTGATTATGGTTGGATTTGAAAATAACAACACGCCAATACTAATAACCATGCAATCGATGTGCGAGACGAGACGAACGGGCATACTAAGATACCTCTTTTATTTCTTTGTTCGTTTAACTTATGCTTTCCCTTTCTCCCCTTTTTATTTCTTTTATGCTAGTCTGACGTCGGATTTTTACAAGGAGATGTTTCGAACTAGTACCCTTTTTTTTTGCTTTAACTGCTCCCCGTTTATCTTTCTTAGTTTTGTTGAGATTCGCTCTCTTCATCACGTCGGATAACCACTTTGTAGTGCTGCTCCTGGTTTCAGATAGTGTATTTTTGGTGATAGTAGCTTCTTTGAAAAGTGCCAGTAACAGCACTAGCATTTAATATAGTTGTAGTTAAATTGGCGAATGAAAAAGATGGATAAAGATATTAATCGGTCACCAGTTACCAAGTGCTAATTAAACAACAGGGATTTTGGTATGAAATCTAGAAAATATGAATTAACGAATAAAATATATCTATATCAACAATTTTTTACAGAAATGTAAAATATAATCTGAAAGACCAAAGTTTGGTGAGAAGTTTTAAAGTTCTTAGATAAGAAGTAGCTAAATGCGTCTGAGAACAAAACAACATATGATATCCGTACAGATTAACGACGTTGATTCGTCAAGCATTATACCACGTGACACATCAACATATGTTTAGTATGAGTAATAAAAAGAAATAGTTTTCTCTCCGCGTACAACTGACCGGTTTTCCTTACTAGTTCTCCTAATTCGACTGTTTGACCTTGCCCGGAACAAAACTGTACAATTTACAAATGAGTTCATTTTCGTCCGATACCCGGAGACCTCATCAGAACTCGATCAGTTTTGTTAATTTAGCTATTTTCTTACTAGATCTGGAGATTTTGTTTAGAAGTCAGTTAAATTTTGATCTAGCAGCTTGTTTTTTTGGGGGGGGGGTCTACAAAATCTCGAGATTTTTTTTGCTCGTCACACGACCGCAATTTTAGATAGAGTATAGCGAAAACTGAGAGGCGTCAGAGGTACACAAGAACCAAGAAGAAAGCAATGCTAGCTGAGTAACGACTTACAAACTGGATGTGCCAAGTTCGAATCTAGTTCATTCTAGAGAAACACTTTGATGGTAATATTGTGGTTGTCCCTCCTGTAAGTACCTTATAACTCTATAAAAAATCTAACTGGAAAGATATCGATGGAACGAATGCCAACAATAATCATCTTATTTTATACAAAATAAATGATCAACACCAAAAAGTATCTATCGAGATCACATAGCAAACACGCACGAGGACTGATTTCAAACTGAAAATGATCCAGACGACTTTTCAGCATGTCTGGATTTTTAACGATAAAGATTATTTTGTTAATAATGTAACAGTTTAATAATCTTTATCTTCCAGCTAATTGTGACAAATTCTCACGGCCTTATTTAAATCATTTGCAAAAAAATAAAAAATAAAAAAATAACTTTAAGATAAAAGTAATCGTTCATGAATTACGTGCTTAATTGTTATATTTTTACTTTTAAACTAAATACATATTACAGCGACAAATAACAATGTAAATAATATTAAAATGAACGAATATATGTATAAAACACGAAATGTTCTAAATATTTGTAATACCTTTTTTTCTAAAAGTTACGAACATTTAAAAAAACATAGGAGAGATAGTTTTGTTCCGATCAAGCGGGTTTTGAAAACTCAGCGACATTGAAGACGATTACATTGGTTTCTTTTCTACAATATGACTGATCTGATGCGCGAAAGCATATTCTGGTTGATTCGTAATCAAGTCGACTATTCTAAGCTTTTGTTAATAGTTTCTTCACGACTCGTTCAAATTTTAGAAAAACTTGAAAGTCATTTATACCATGTGAATTCTTAGCAGGACCTCAGGTATTTTGAAAACTATTTACACCCAATGTTTTTGCAAAACCACCATTACAATCTTAAAAAAAAGTTGGTAAAATTTATGATTTAATAACTAGAGCTATGACAACAGCATATTCTTTTCATTGTTTTTACTTTCGAGTATATATCCGACACAGTTAGACACAGTTAATCATCCGAGAACCACATCACTCTATATAAAAACATATAAGATATCAATGGATATATACCTGAGAATCAAAACAAGGAAAAGAATATGCTGTTGTCATAGCCCTACTAATCATTAGGGCTGTGACAACAGACCATTCTTATCATTGTTTTGACTCTCGAGTATATATCCGACACAGTTAGACACAGTTAATCAATTGAGAACCACATCACTCATAAAGCCATATGATATCAACGGATACACACTCGAGAGTCAAAACAATGAAAAGAATATGCTGTTGTCATAGCACTATTAATAACCAATTGGTAACATAATAATTAAATTCAATTTTTAAAACCCTATTAAAAAACAATTTGCTAAAAAACAAACAAAAGAGCATGATTAAAAAAAAATAACCGAAACAAAAATGAAAGTTAAAAAAATTCCTGGACAACTTTGCCTAGATATGGCTGATCACAAAACTGAGTAATTATTTGCAGGAAAAACATTCGTATGAAATAACTTTGAATCCAAGAGAGGAAAACGGCATCCACTCTATGCCAAAGTGTATTTATTTCATACAAGGTGTCGTTTTAGTGGCGGCGAACTTTTACATTATCAACTTTATTTTCTTTAATCGCAAATTTGGTAACCATTGCTTATTTTGAGTTCTGCTTGGTTTGGCGATTCATCATGAAAAAAAAATGACACCGGAGCAGCATTTGCAAATTGCAAATGATACGGTCAATTTTACGGAGGAAACATTTCATGAATTAATAATTTAACAAAATTGATTTGTCAACTGACCACCTTGTTCATGTAATTTAATCCCATTAGATCATTTTCTATGGGGATATGCAGAATCGCATGCGTAAGCTGACAAACCAGATACAATAGACCACTTTCAAGACAACCTTCGACGCATTATTGCTGTAATACAGTTTTATTTAATACGTAGAACGTTAAAATTTGACCTCTAGGTTACGCCATGAACGCTCGAGCCGTGGGACCATATGCCCAAAATTATATTTGAATAAAAAATACCAAAAAATCATATATCGAATAAACTACATATCTGTATAACAAAAGAAAAATTGTTGCGATTTATTTTTATTTAAAGTTCGCTGCCTCTCAAACAAAATCTATATAAATAGAAGTGTAGTATGTTAATTTATAGCAATATTATTGCCTACATATTTATGTACGTGTTTCTTCATCAATTCATATCGAAAGTCATCATCATCGGGCTTTTTTATTTTTACAAAAGAGTCACTACTTATCAAGGTCCGGAGGGCACTCGAGGATAAGAGTTAATGAGTGTACAGCAGTCAGTGGGTAGTAAGAGGACGACTCATCAAGAATTTGTTTACGTTGGACTTGAATAAGTGCTGCCCAGATGAAGTAACAGTACTCTATTCTTGTCTGAATCATTTGCAATGAAATCAGATTCGAAACATCATTTTATACAATCCTGTCATTTGAAAAGAAAAGAAATGTCGAACAAAATAAACAAAGGAGAGAATAGAGAAAAGGGGTTGAAGGTTTGGTGAATGGGACAGGAAGTATTAAGGTTTAAGTTAAGTTAAAGGAATAAACACTTGTATAAAATTCTATTAACTTACTTTTTCCTATTTGTTTTTATCTTTTTATTACCTTACAGCGAGATGTGTATCTATGTCAGCAACGTGAATTTTGGAATCGATCAGAATTAAGCATCAATTTGGCTACTTATCGGAACTTTTGACCAATAACGCTTACACTTTTATTCGGATATACTTGTAGTAATGACATCCCAACTTATCACACATATGGTTTTACCCTTTTACGCTCTGCTTGTCATAGAGCACTTTTTATAAACACTGGAACTTTTGTGGATTTGCACGGAAGAAAACTATAGCAACCAAACCATTATATAAATAGATAGATGTATTTTCATCCCGTTACGCAAAACTCGTCTTTTTATTATTATTATTATTATTATTATTATTATTATTATTATTCAATTTTCACCTCAAACAAGGCACAGTGCCACTTTGAAGTAGGGGGCTACTATCGGGGACATAAGATGCATGGACATTATGAAGGGAGATGAGTAGCAAGGTGTCTGTTCACATTACGTTTGAACTTCTGCATGTCAGTACAGTTGGGAAAGCAGAATCCCAGAAGAGAGTTACAAAGTCTAGCAGTTCTTGGGAAGAAACTATTAGAGTAGAAGGCTTTCTTACACCTAGGGATCACTACTGTGAAGGGGTTGGATTTAGCTGTTTGTTGGGTTTGTCGGGGGTATTTACGTCGAGGGGGCACAAGTGCTTTTAGTTCGTTAGAGCATTCACCATTAAAGTACTTGTAGAACAGGCAGAGAGATGCAACATTTCGTCGATAGGGAAGGAGCTGAAGTCTAGATGACAGTTCAGGACCTTTGACGACTCTCTTTTGAACCCTGTCCAGGAGTGAGAGACTAGTAGCAGGTGTACTAGTCCAAATGTGACAACAGTACTCCATACATGGTGGCCTTATAGAGGTATAGGATACTTTTTCTAGTTTTTTTCTATCTCCCGGAAGAAACCAGAAACTCTATTCCGTCTGCCTGGTTCCCACCGGACTACAACTTGGATGTCTTCAAGTCCAACGTTAACAAATTCCAATTGAACCGCCCCCTTAAGTAAACACTTCATCAAATCTCCACACTAACGTAATGTACTTGCAATAACCCTTATCCCTGAGTGGCTTCCGGGCCTTGAGAAGTAGTGATCACTGTGTAAAAAAAAAGAAAAAAAAGGGAAGCGATAAAGTACTAGGCAGGAAACAACTTGAATGAATGATTAAATATAGTAACAATATATATATATATATATATATATATATATATACTAGCAGAAGTACCCGTCGTTGACTGGGTTCAAAAATGGCCTACAGAAAATGGACTGTGATTGATGGAAGTATGAAAAGGAGGGGATTGTAAAGAGATGGGTTTTGATACTCAAAACTTTTACCCTAAGCAAAATATGATGAAAGTAAAGATAATTTTCGCAAAAATATATTTTTTATATCAACTTTGTTTCCATTCGTAGCCAAGACTTACCAACAAAATGATATTTCTTTACAAAGAGAAAATGTTATATATATATATATATATATATATATAAATATATATATATATATATATATATATATATATATATATGCAAGAAATAAATGTTACCATAGTCAATAAAAGTTACTTTTATGGTAGAAAAGTTCATTTGTTTGTATTTTTAAGTAGTTTGTAAAAAAAAAAAAAATTTTTTTATTCAGGAACCGGTTAAAAAAAATCAAAATGGCACCGACTTTAAAATGGAGAACCCCGTTTTCAATTTAAAGGAGGGGCACCTGAGCAATCTGTGTTAACAATTTAAGAGAGTTCCGTCAACGTAAGGAATATTTATAAACATATTTTAATGTTTTCCGTTATTTTGTGCTTGAGGAATATTCGACTATGGCATGTGTAGTTTATATAAAAATTCATTTAAGTAGTTATCGCCTCAAATTTCGTTTTCATTTCGGTTTGCTGAAATTATTTCAAGTAAAGAGCATTAAAAACTATTTCAAAAAAAAAAACAACATGAACTGAACTTTTATTGACTATGGTAACATTTATTACTTGTATATTTATTTTTTCGGGTAGTCGTTTGTTGGGTTTTCTGCTAAACACTCTTACTAAATAATATCGACGAAATATCGAAAAATAAAAAAACAAAAACAGTTTTGAAAAATAATGAAGCTTTACTTACCTTAGTAAAATAATCCGCTTGACTCGAGAGTCAAAACAATGATAAGAAACAGCAAAATGGGATATTAAAAAAGTAAACACGTAATTACTTTAGTTTTTTAAAGAAAATTATCGATATAAATATGAATAAGAAGAAAATGGCGCCCTTTTTAAGCAGAACAGCTTCGTTTCAATTTTAAAGTAGTGAACAGTGCAGTATTGCGCTGTTGAATTCAAGGCTGCACTATTGTAATGTAAAGAACACGCAAAAAGGGTTGTAATAAACTGAATTTCTTCTAGTACACTGGCAAAAAAGCTTTAACAAATATATAAATCAAAATAAAAAGGTTATGTAAATGTTTTTAAAAAGACACGGAATCACGTGAGCAGGTATTTTCCTTCTTTTGACACGATAACAAGTAAGGTTCTTATTTTTTATTATTTATCTATTTATCTACTTTCGAAAGAGTACCACGTGCAAGCGAAGAAGGAAAAAAACAGAGTTATGCAAAATTTGTGTCGAGCATTGTCTAAACTTCCGACTTGGGGGGGGGGCTTTAACTTTAATAAGAAGGTGAATTTATGAGGTGAATTTTTTCGACACATTATGATTCAACTAAAAAAAATAAATAAAAGCTAAAGTGAATTAAGACTAAAAATAAGGTGTTATTGTAGACCCTCACCCCTTTTAAAACACCTTGTTAAACTTTGTGACATATTTACATTCTATGGAGGTCAGGCGCGAACGAACACCCAATAATTTTATTATACCATATTTCTTCAAACTGAAACATAATTATCAAAGTATACTTACGCAAATAGATATGAAAAGTCTTTGTTGAAGTTTGTGCCATATTTCCATGGAGTACAGGCGCGAACACAGACCACACAATTTTATTATACCATCCCTATTTAAGTTGAAACATACTTATCAAAGTATTCTTATATACATCTATATCAAAAACCCTTGTAAACGTTTTTTTTTTTCATTTTTATTTCCATGCTTTGGGGGCCAGGCGCGAACGCAGACCCCACAATTTTTATGAACCACTGTTCTGCCAGATCAAACATACCCATTCCTGATCCTCGATACATTTTCTATCATTATATTTAATCAGTTTTTTTTAAATAGTCAACCATATAGGAGCCTATTTGTGACCACACACACACACACACACACATACACACACCCACACACACACACACACACAGATTTTCAGCTTTATATTATAGATATCTATATAATATATATCTATATAATATATATATATATATATATAAAATATGCATATATATATATATAAAATATGTATATATATAAATATAAAATATATATATATATATAATATAAGCTGCTTTCAGGACTGCTAGCAACCACTGTAAAAGAGTAATAAAATATGCAAGAGAGCTATATACCCAGTCTGTTAAATCCAAAGTAGCTGAGCAGCGGCTTGGTTCCCACCAGTTCTGGCAAATAGCAAACAGGATCTTGAACAGAAGCATGCGTTCTATGCCAACTATCATCAATGGAACTGAGGTCATCTCGTCAGCATCAGACAAGGTCAGACTATTTGCCAAGAACTTTGCAGCTAATTCTACCTGATGCGACAATGACCATCAACTCCCTGTATTTCCTCCTATAACAGACAACACGCTATGCAACATACAAATATCTGTGCGTGAGGTCGCCAAGCTAATCAAGAACCTTGATTCCAGTAAAGCAACTGGCCCTGATGGCATTTCAGTTATAGTGCTGAAAAAGCTGCAACCAGAACTTGCCCCCATACTTACAAAACTGTTTAAGCGTTGCCTTAAGGAGAAGTGTTTTACAACACCCTGGAAAACCTCATCAGTTTGCTCTGTATTTAAGAATTCAGGTGAAAAGTCCTCTCCCTCTCAGTACAGACCAATAAGTCTCCTGTGTGTCATGAGTAAGTTGTTGGTATCCATATTAAATAAAGAAGTAGTCAACCACCTTAACAGAAACAACCTTCTTAGTGACATGCAATATGGTTTCCGCTCTGCAAGATCTACAGCAGATGTGCTAACGGTCATATCACATAGGATTAGTGAATCTCTTGACAAAGGTTTACTTTCCAGGGCAATTGCTTTTGACATATCGAAGGCCTTCGATAAGGTATGGCATAAGTACCTACTTCACAAGATTTCCAGCTACGGTATTACTGGAAATGTTTTCTCAATCATTAAATCATTTCTCTCCGATAGGTTCATAAGAGTAGTCGTTAATTGGACAGAAATCAGAGGCCCACAGTATTAATGCTGGAGTCCCTCAGGGGTCCATCCTGGGTCCAACTCTCTTCCTGATCTACATCAATGATCTCCCTAAACACATACTTAAATTATTCGTTGACATCTATGCTGATGACACGACCATCTATGGCAACACATCAAAGGCCGTAAATGACAAAGTTCTCTCTAATTCTCTCTCTTCTGATCTTGAGCACGTGGTACAATGAGGAAAGAGGTGGCTGGTTACTTTTAATTCATCCAAAACCAAGCTTCTATCTTTAAATCATCAACGCTCTGATCCCCATCCGGCATCAATTGAAATGGATGGCTCTCGTCTTGAAGAGGCTCCATATTTTGACAAGCTTCTGGGTTTGACCTTTACTCCTGATCTAAAATGGAACACGTACATCAAATCTGTTGACAGGGACGCTGGGACAATGGTGGGATCCTTCTACCGCTCCAGAAGATATCTCACTACTGATGCAATTCTCTATCTTTATAAAAGCCAAGTACGTCCAAGGATGGAGTACTGTTGCCACATCTGGGTAGGAGCTGCTAAAAACAGCCTATCATGCCTTGACAGAGTACAAAATAGACTTCGTGGCTTAGTGGGGGATGCCCTTTTCTCTTCCCTGCAACCTCTCTCTCACAGAAGAGACGTTGCAAGCCTGTCTTTGTTTTATCGCTATTTCCATGGCAGGTGCTCGTCTGAGCTTCAATCCCTCGTCCCCTCCTCGCCAATATTTCACGAGAAACACCCGTCTGGCTGAAACTACTGTGAATAATTTTCCCCACTCTTTATCTGTGCATAAATCCAAACGTAGATCCCATGAGCAAAGCTTCTTTCTTAGAGCTGCACGCTAGTGGAACTCTCTGCCGCTTGCCTGTTTCCCACCTGACTACAACTTGGACGTCTTCAAGTCCAACATAAACAAACTCCTGACAAACCGCCCCCTTAAGTAAGACACTCTATCAAAACCCCCAATACTAATGATTACTACAATACTATCTCATTGATTCCTGTACACACAATAACCCTTATCCCTGAGTGGCCTTCGGGCCTTGATAAGTGGTGACCCGCATGTATATATATATATATATATATATATATATATATATATATATATAAAATTACTGACGTAATTTCATGATGCTGTACGAATAATTTTGTTATCCATCTAAATAAATAGCGAGTGCAAATACTGGAGAAGCATAATTGTTTTTGTCCTTTTTCACCTACTGTGCATACAAGCAAACTAGAAAAGTAAGTATTTTTGAAAACGATCTAACTGCACATGCGCAATGAGTGTCACGTACTTTCTTGACATTTATGCCCGTCATTTTAACATTTCCGCAGTAGAAAATGCTAAAATGGTAGGACTGAATAGCCCTGCCGAGAATGTTTCTCGAATGCTGGATCATTCGTTTTTTCCATGGGAGAAACACCGGACAGTCTGTCCGCGGCAATAAATGTCGGCCCTTTCGTGGCATCATTTCCACTAACCGTCGCTTTTAGTTGGTCATTAACGTTGGCACCTTTGAATTTACTGACGTCATCATACTGAACAAAGATGGCCGACGATAAGCGGTTGTGTGAAATAAAAAAAAAAGGTCCCAAATAATGAGTTCCGTTTAAAAGTGGGCGTTGTTGATTTATTTCCTAATATGATAAATTTATTAGATAAAAGAACGTGAAGAGGGGGGAATAGATTAAGTGAAAGATGCGACAAGCTAGGAGAAAGAAAGAAAGAAATCAAAAGCAAAAATATAAAGAAGAAAATAAATCAAGTTAGCAAAAAAAAAATAGATTGGAATTAATGAGAAAGAAAAAGTAAGGTATGGGAGGATAAAGGAAATAAAGAAGCAAATGAAGAACACAGGAAAGGGGGAGGATGTCATTGAAGGACAGAACGAAGAAAGCGAAAATAATAGTAAAAGAAAGAATGGAAAAATAAATAAAAGATATAGAAGGATAGAAAAGGATAAGAAGAAAATAAAAATGAATGCATGAACTGAGAAAAAAAAGTTCAATGGAAGAAAGGACGATAAAAAAAGCAGATAGAAAGATTGGGATATGAAAGGATTTAAAAAATGATGAAAGAGAGGAAGAGGGGAAATAGGGAAGTAAGGAAAACTAAATTAATAATGAAAGAGAGAGAAAAAAGGACACACACACACATATATATATATGTGTGTGTGTGTGTGTGTGTCTGTATGTGTATATGTGTGTGTGTGTCTGTGTGTGGTGTGTGTGTGTCTGTGTGTGTATGTGGGTGTATGTGTGTGTGTGTGGTGTGTGTGCGTCTGTTTGTGTGTGTGTGGTGTGTGTGCGTCTGTTTGTGTGTGTGTGTGGTGTGGGTGTGCCTCTGTGTGTGTCTCTGTGTCTATGTGTGTGTGGTGTGTGTGTGGTGTGTATGTGTGGGTGGTGTGTGTGTGTGGTGTGTATGTGTGTGTGGTGTGTATGTGTGTGTGGTCTGTGTGTATGTGTGTGTGGTGTGTGGGTCTGTGTGTGTGTCTGTGACTGTGTGTGTGTCTGTGTGTGTATTTGAGTGGTATGTATGTGTGTATGGTGTGTGTGTCTGTGTGTCTATGTGTGTGTGGTGTGTGTGTCTGTGTGTATCTGTGTGTGGTGTGTGTGTGCCTGTGTGTATGTGTGTGTGTGTGTGTACAGAGAGAGAGAGAGAGAGAAAGAGAGAGAGATTAATAGTAAAGTGAGAGACGATACGATAAGCCGTAATTGATGGAAGAGGAAGAGAAGAAAAATGTATAGAAATAAAGTAAATGAATAATTAAATAGATAGATAGATAGATAGATAGATAGATAGATAGATAGATAGATAGATAGATAGATAAGGGTTTAAATAAATGTGTGTTATTGCTATTTCCTCCTCAAGGGAGAGTTTTTGCAATAATCTGATGTAAAAAAGCCTTACCTCGCGCATATGTTTATTAGTATTAAAAGCCACAAATAATTGAGTTTCTGAATAAGTTGTCCCCAAATTAGCTGGACTGTCTTAAAAAGGGATTTGAAGCAGAAACACGAAAACAGTAAAAACATGGTGAATGACAAGAATTTGGGTTTTTTTAGGATTGTTGTTCTCATCTTCAGTGTTGTTTGTTTGTTTTTTGTTTTTTTCACAATGTTTTCGCCGATGTAAACTCTTCGTGGATTAAATAAGGGATTCAAATAGGGAGTCCATATAGATTCCCGAGTTGGAAAAGTGCAGAATTCAAATAGGTGTAACTGATGAGCATATCGGCCAAAACGATGTCGCAGGCGGCTTTATAATTGGAGCCTCTCCTAATTAGCTTAATGCTTTGGAGGTAACGGTTATTAAATGATTTACAACACGAACTGGCAACCTGGGTGTGTCAGGTTCGAATCTAGTTCGTTCCACTGAAACACGTTCACTTAGAATGTTGGCGACCTTCACTATCTAGAGAAATCTGCAATAAGATACAGTTACAAGGTTTGTAGCTCAGTCTTGAGCACATACTATGTTAGACTGACTCTAATAGACAATGCGTCTTGAATAGCTTGGACGGTTGTCACTAGCTACTATGAGGCTTTCCATTCTTATGTTATTGACTCCTGGTAGATACCGGTTAGATTCCTCCATTACCAATTGTTAGTGTTACAAACATTAGAAATATTTCGATAACAAAAAAATATTTGAATAATAGAAAGAATGTGAGAGATGACGACACGGCCGGAAGAGAAGATGAAAGAGCACGGAAACAGCGTTGGGGTTAGCCATTGTTATATAACGGAGGAGTGCGTGCTCTCACAATATTTCTGCAAAACTGAGGGTGCTGAATTAATGACTTTTGACTTGACTTAAACAGCTTTTACCCAAGATGGGTTGAGATGGCTTCTTTAATAAAACGCACAACATCCTAGATAAACGCAAACCTCACACGACGGACTACAACGACCAAAATAGTGGTGGGCATCCCGTCTCGGGAACAACGGTGAACACCATAGGCCTGTAGACCGGAAGTAGTTTCAACGCTGGCTTTCATGATGTGTAACAACATGTTTAGCTGGCCTCCCGAGTGTCTTTGCAAATCTTGTAACGGTTTTGGTATTAGTTTATGGATGAACTCTCCTGTATTGCGGGGGGCTTCGGGCCGGGATCAAAGTGTAGTATCTGTTCCGGCAGATACTGCAAGCAAAGACCATATGTGGGGGAAACCCCACATATAAGACCTTGGTCAATGTAGGGGCAAACCTTCATACCAATTGTCACTATCCAGCTCCCCTACTCCCCGGGGAGTTGGTCCCAATTTCCCCTTCACTCCTCACATTAAAAAACGGCCTTGTGCCTAATTTGCTCGGTGGGGGAGCAAATAAACACCCTCCTGTATTGCGGTGCGCAATGTGGACAAACCAACGAAGTCTCCTCTTTAAAAGCGCTTGGTTAACAGGGTTGATTCCGCATCGCGTCCAGGTTTATGTATCATCGTCAATACTGAATTACTGAAGAATATATGTCAAAAAGTGTGTGTGGGGGTCATTTTGGAATGGAGTTATCCTGAATATTTTAAGGATAGTAAAAGTGGATGTTGGGCTTACTTGTGGCAACCTCGTAACTCTCGCGTCTCTTATTTTGTCCTTAAGTCCCCACACTCCAGGAGCAATGCTTCTGACAAATGGGAAGAATTTCGACTCAGAAAACATCAATTATTCCATCATATTTAACTAGTGTTTTCTGGGTCGAAATTTATCCCGCTAACATTTATTTAATCTTGAAGTAGTATTTTATTTTTTGGGACTCTTTAAATCAATTATTGTCGTGCCCTGTCCAGCGCAACTTCCATTAAAAAATAGATAAGAGTGAGATTTTTTTAAGCCTACACTTGTGCTAATATGCTTGAAGAGTAATAACAGAATGATAATAATGCGAAAACCAATGATTGTGTATTTTTTAAATTTATTTTTGAACCGACTGCTTTTTATACTTGTCAATCTTCACTGGGGGGGTCGCCATTTTGAATTGATTAGAATGAATCCGGTTTAAGAATAATGTCAAAATAAGACACATGATTAATTCATGCTAAAATATATGATCTTAAGAGCTTCTAAATCTCAATAATTCGATTGGCTTAATAATGGATTCGAAGTATACAAAAAACAAAGAGACAACAACATGGAATATAGAGCATGACAATTATTTTCTTGCTGTGCGAATAACACCGAAGATAAGAATAGTCATTCGAATAATCCAAATTTCATAATTTATCAATCTATTTATATATCTATAAAAGTGAAAATTCCTCTGTGTGTGTGTGTGTGTGTGTGTGTGTGTGTGTGTGTGTGTGTGTGTGTGTGTGTGTGTGTGTGTGTGTGTGTGTGCATTTCCCTACCAAATAACTCTGTAAACTTTCGGTCTAGAGACTCGAGATTTGACATAAGGAGTATTGAGATTTGGGAAAATGTTAAGAAGCCAAAGTTGGGGTCAAATTTGAAAAAGAAAATTGACCTATGCGGTTTCTATCAAATTACTCCGCTAATTTTTGGTCTAAACACTTGACATTTTACATAAAGTGTATTCAGACATAGAGCAATATTTTTAATCGAGTTTTGGCCGAAAATTTGGCTGCCAAGGGATCAAAGTTCAAAAGATTTGAACTTTGCGGTCTCTAACAAACTATTCAGCCAATTTTGGGTATAAACATTTGAAATTTCACATAAACGGTAAGCTTTTTAATTTTGGCCGAAAATTTGGCTGCCAAGATGTCAAAGTCGAAAGAGTTGACCTTTGCAGACTCTACGAAACTCCTTCGCTAATTTTGGGTCTAAACACTTGAAATTTTAGTTGTAGGTTACCTGGATCTGAGTCAAATTTTTAATATATATATGCACATTGCGAACGGGCTCTTGTTCCAGGTCACCAACTATGGCCTTTTAGGGTCATCTTTCACAGGGAATTCTCCGCGAGTTCTCTCGGCACAGCGGGATCTAGTTGGTCGGTTTCAGTGTCGATTTCACCTTCGGGTCGATATGCCATATCATGCTGGAAGTGAAGAGATTTTCATGCACACAAAAGAGAGACAAATTCAGATGTCTCTATTCTACCAGTTTATTAAACTTAAATTTACAAACTATAATATAAACTTATATACAAATGTCCAATGTTGAATTCTTACAAAACACACTATTGAATCTTGCTCTCCGTGTTTTGCGGTGGCGACGGGCGGGGAAGGGGGTGCGACGGCGACTCCTTTTTTATTACATTTTCACCCCAAACAAGGCACATTGCCACTTTGGTGTAGGGGGCTACTATCAGGGGCAATAACTACTGGAGTATTATTTAGGGATTTGGGCAGCAAGATGTTGGTTCACGTTACACTTGAACTTCTGCACATCAGTACAGTTGGGGAAGCAGGGACCTGGAATGGAATTCCAAAGTCTGAAACTACTGGAGTAGAAAGATTTTTTACATCTAGGGATGTGTGTGGGTGAGATTTAGCTGCCTGTCGGGTTTGTAGGGGGTGTTTACGTCGTGGGGGCACAAGAGCTTGCAGTTCGTCAGAGCATTCACCATTAAAATACTTGTAGAACAGGCAGAGGGATGCAACATTTCGTCGATGGGACAGAGGCTGAAGCTTAGATGCCAGTTCAGGACCTATCAGATTGGCGACTCCCTTTTGAACCTTGTCTAGGAGCGAGCGACTAGTAGCAGTAGAGACTATTTGATTAGTGTTAAATTCTCTCACGATCCAGCTTCAACTAACTATTTTTTTCCGCGGGCATTCGTTTACCTAGTCAAGTGATAGGTAGGGTCAGTTATTCCCTAGACCAATCGCCAATCAATACGTCATCCCTGGAGAACTCCCGATTCAATGCGTGTGTGCTGGTGATTCTGCGAATGCTCGCAGCTTCCAGTTCCAACGGCCACTTTTCATTTCAATCAATAGTCGATTAATCTTAATTAAAAAAATAATAATAATGTGTAAATCACATAGACGCGATAAATACATACACACGCATATAGTTTTACCCGTCACCCAATATATCAGTCTAAAGATTATGACCTCACTGGATACTCAATGATGAACTTCAAAGGCCGCAAATGACCAAATTCTTTCTGATTCTCTCTTCTCTGATCTTGAGCACGTGGTGCAATAGGGAAAGAAATGGCTGGTTAATTTTAATGCATCTAAAACCAAGCTTCTATCTTTACATCATCAATGCTCTGATCCCTGTCTGGTATCAATTAAAATGAATGGCTCTCGTTTGGGATGGGGTTTCTATGTTTTGACTAGCTTCTGGGTCTGACCTTCATCTGACCTTCATCCATGATCTAAAATGGAACATGTACATCGGATCCGTTGCCAAGGTCGCTGCAAAAAATCATGGGATCACTCTACCGCTCCAATAGATATATCACTGCTGATGAAATTCTCTACCATTATAAGAGCCAAGTATGTCCAAGGATGGAGTACTGTTGCAACATCTGAGGAGGATCTGCCAGAAGCATCTCATCCTGCCTTGACAGAGTTCAGAATAGACTTGGTAGCCTAGTGGGGGATGCCCTTTTCACTTCTCTGCAATCTTTTTCTCACAGAAGTGACGTTGTGAGCTTATCTCTGCTTTATCGTTATTTTCATGGAAAGTGCTCGTCTGAGCTCCAATTCATGACCCCTTTTCGCTAAACTTTCACAAAAAACACTCGTCTAGCTGAAACCACTATCAATAATTCTCCCCATTCTTTATCTGTGCCTAAGCCTAAACATAGATTCCATGAACAAAGCTTTTTTCTTAGAACTGCACGCATGTAGAACTCTTCTGTTGCACTGCTTTTCAGATAACAACAATATGATCGTCTTCAAGTCCAACGTAAACAAGTTCTTAATGAGCCGTCCCCTTAAGTAATCCAAATTTCAATTACTAACTATTATTACGATATTTCCCATTGACTACTGTGCACTCATTAATCCTTATCCTCGAGTGACTTCTGGGCTTTGATAAGTGATGACTCCTTCGTAAAAAAGTGATTAATGAATGTCAATGTACATCTAACGCTGGTCAATGTTTAATGTTTGATCCGCGAATTAGGAAAGCCATTTATGATACATTGATTCGTTGATTAGCATTCAGCCAGTATCACATTGAGCCTAGATTTAAGTGAATCGATTAGCAGGACTTAGAAAACAAGAAATACTTACGCCAGTATTTGAGTTGGGCGGATTGGATACAGGTGCTCAGGCTATTCAAGAGAGGGATAGGATGTCGTTTGAAGTAATACGCATATACGTTTTACGGTATATCCATCCTTTTCGGTTTATATAATGCTGAATCTGGCCATTTTTGTAAAAGTTTTTATGTTTCATGTTCTTTTTATACAGTTAAATATTTATTCATGGTGTTTGGTTTGTGTTGTGTCGTGGAACAACAGTGAAAATAAGAACAATCAAGTGGAGGTTCCGTTAAAGAACAAGTGTATTAACAATAATGTACAAAGATAGTAAAGCGTCTATATCTGCTGGGTACTCGGCTAGCAATTGAAGTGCAGTCGCATCTCTCTCACCGGTGTTGGAATTACTAGCGCTATTTTTAGTGCTAATCGGTGTAAATTCCTCTGTTTAAGGAAGGCCGGTATAACAGTTTGGTTGTTTTGTTTAACAGCATATCAACACTTTTGAATCGGGTCATTTTCAAGTTTGTTTTTTTATCTTTAAATATTTGTTAATGTTATTTTTAGTTGCACTCTCAGAAAAAAGAAAAAAAAACGACTTTAATATTTTTGCCCGTCGTTTTCAGCCGCTGCAATTCAAAACCGTGTTTCTAATCAACGCCACTGGGAAATCAATATGGAACAGTACAACAGTTACATTGTTCACGCGGAAACAGATCTGGGTTTGATTAACAATAGAAACTCTTGTTATCTTCTCGAATTCAATCTCTGGTACATTTTCTCGGAGATGGACAACGGATTAAGAATTTGAAGTGCATTGTATCTTCAAATGCAATGTGGTTATTGATATATTTTCCTGTAAACTACAAAACTACCGTTCTATCGGATAGCGCCGGATATAGACAGCTGGTGTATAATAAAGAAGTTTGTGAAATCATTGCTATTCCACATACTTCATTATATTATTATAATGCTCTTTTTTATTTATTATTATGTAATAAATCTCCTAAGAATACATTTCAATATATTATTTTGGTTCGTCCAATAATCTCAGCTCTCTTTCTCGCTCTCGCTCTCTCTTTCTCTCTCTCTCACACACACACACACTGTGTGTGTATGTGTGTGTGTATGTGTGTGTGCGCGCGCGTGTTTATTTACTGTATGAGAACACTTTTCTATGAAGTGGGTAAAGTTTAAGGATAACGATCCAGTAAATCTTTACCCATTTAATATAAAAGTGTACATATAGAGTAAATAAACACACACACACACAACACAGTATGTGTGTGTGTGTGTTTGTGTGTGTGTGTTTGCGAAAGAGAGGGAGGAAATATATAAAAGTAAGTTTATATATATATATATGTATATATATATATATATATATATATATATATATATATATATATATATATATGGCTCATTTCATGTCAAATCGACAAATTGGGTGAGGGGGGGGCGGCACAAACCATGTCCGACACGGATTTTTTTTTCAAATTTGCTACACTTATAGATCTCCATGAAAGGAATTGAATGGCACTTGTTAAACATCTCAAGGTCAAGGGGTTCCTGAGATATGACCATGACGTTTTACAAAAATGTTAATTTTTATGGAGAAGTGACAGAATTTAAAAGACGATATCTCTATTGTTTATGGGCCTACAAAGTTCATTCATATATCATTTTAAAGTACTTGGATAGATCTATAATTTTATTAGGGAAGTTTTTTTTTCAAGGTCAAATTAAAAAAGTTGACCTTGACCCTAAGTTTTAACCTGAATTATCTTAAAAACCGTTCTTTTAATTTCTTTTAAATTTTGACAGATTTGTCTATCTTATAACAGTATATATTCAAAATTTCGTGATGAGCCTTTCAGTAGAACTATCGTTACAAGCGTTTTAAAGAACTACTTTAAAATGATATATGAATGAACTTTGTAGGCCCATAAACAATAGAGATATCGTCTTTTAAAGTTGGTCACTTCTTCATAAAAATTCACATTTTTGTAAAAGGTCAAAGTCATATCTCAGAAACACCTTGACCTTGAGATGTTTAACAAATGCCATTAAATTCCTAGCAAATTTGAAAAAAAATCAGTGTCGAACATGGTTTGCGCCCACTGTCGATTTGACATGGAATGAGCCATATATATATATATATATATATATATATATATATAT
>NC_136501.1:21627444-21672444 GCF_053919585.1 Euprymna scolopes
TTTTTTCTTTTCTTTTTTTTCATTTTTTTAATTTAATATTTTAATTTTTCTTTTCTTTCATTTTTTTCTTTTTTCATTTCATTTTTTTCTCTTTCATTTTTGGTCTTTTTTAATCTATACTTCTTCATTCTTTTTCTTTTTAACTTTTTCAATTTTTTTCTCTTTCATTTTTTATTTTTTATTTTTTTTTCATTTTTTCTATTTTAATTTTTTTATGTTTGTTTTCTTTCCTTTTTTCTTTTCATTTTTTCTCTCTCATATTTTCTTTTTCATTTTTTTCTATTTTATTCCTTCCTAACTTTTTTCTTCCTTTTTCCTCCTACCTTTCTTCTTAGTGTTATCCACTTTTCGCCAATCGCCTTCCTTTCTTTTCTTACTGCATCATTTATCTAGGTTGCATCAGTCTATTCTTCCAAATAAATCTTGTTTGTTTTTTTTTTCTTTTCTTCTCCCTTTTAAGCTTCCTGCGTTTTCTTCCTTCTTTCTTTATTCTCTCTTTTTATTTCTTCTTTTCTTCCTATTCTATCTTCCTTTCTTTCTTTTTACTATTTTCCTTTTCCCTTTTTTTCTCTTTCTTCTCCCCCCCCTGTTTGTTTCTTTTCTATTTTCTTGTCAATCGTTTAACTTTTTATTTGTTTTCGTCTACTTCCTTCTTTCTTCTCCTCCTTCTCTTTCACTGTTTCATTTCTTTTTCTCTAATTTTTCTTCTCTATGCCTAACTTCTTTAGTTTTTTTCTCTTTCTCCTTTTTTACTTAAACGATTCTTAATTTCCCATCTCCTCCTTGTCCTCATTTGCTTTTCCTCCTTCTCACTCCCCTTTTCTCAATAGAATTTTATGTGACAGCATTCTGAAGTTTGAGGGTTCAGCTTATACCACAGGAAATTAAAAGGCATGCTTGTTTTTAATGTATGTTTCTAACCGACTGGCCAGTTATGAGATGAATATCTGATTGGGGTTTGACCATGCAGAATGGTGGTTAGCTTCTTCGCAAAAAATCTGCTTCTTAAAATCAAAGAAATTATGTCAAGTTCAGCCGAAGAAACCTCCAAGACAGGCAGTGCCTATGCCCAGCAATTGACAGTTAATGCAGCTCACGTCATAAAGCTCACTAGTTGGTAAATCTACTGACTGTTCATACATATATCTTTCTATTAATTTGTCAGGTGGTAACTGCGGCGGATAAGAACTCTGAATCTCCTAACTGCATTCTCAGCATTACTGCCTTTCCATAGTGGTTGTCGTCTCCCCACGTTTACCACCTGACGAAGGTCAGTGATATAGTTGGCCGAAACATAGTGAAACAACAACAACAACAACAACAACAACCAAAATATGAGGATAGTAGTCCGCAATAAAAAAAATTAATTAATAAATAATACTCATCAAAAAAAAATTCCAATTAGAATAATATGGTTACCTTTAATGCATCCAAAACCAAACTCCTATCCTTACATCATCAACGCTCTGATCCCCAGCTGGCATCAATTGTGATGAATGGCTCTCGTCTGGGTGAGGCCCCGTGTTTTGAGAAGCTTCTGAGTTTGACCTTTACTCCTGATCTGAAATGGAACACGTACATCAAGTCTGTTGCCAAGGTCGCTGGAAAGATGGTGGGATCCTTCTACCGCTCCAGAAGATATCTCACTACTGATGCAATTCTCTATCTATATAAAAGCCAAGTACGTCCAAGGATGGAATACTGTTGCCATATCTGGGCAGGAGCGGCCAAAAACAGCCTATCCTGCCTTGACAAAGTACAAAATAGACTTCGTGGCTTAGTGGGGGACGCCCTTTTCTCTACCCTGCAACCTCTCTCCCACAGAAGAGACGTTGCAAGCCTATCCTTGTTTTATCGTTATTTTCATGGCAGGTGCTCGTCTGAACTCCAATCTCTGGTCCCCCCTCGCCAATCTTTCACGAAAAACACCCGTCTAGCTGAATCCACTGTGAAAAATTTCCCCCACTCTATATCTGTGCCTAAATCAAAACGCGGATTCCATGAACAAAGCTTCTTTCTTAGAACTGCACGTCTGTGGAACTCTGTTCCGTCTGCCTGCTTCCCTCCGGACTACAACTTGGATGTCTTCAAGTCCAATGTTAACAAATTCCTGATGAACCGCCCCCTTAATTAAACACTTCATCAAATCTCCACACTAACGTAATGTACTTGCAATAACCCTTATCCCTGAATGGCTTCCGGGCCTTGATAAGTGGTGATCACTGTGTAATATATATATATATATATATATATATATATATATATATATATATATATCTGTTATACTGTAGTTTCGATATCTAATTTATAAAACTCGCAACGTCGTTCTGTCTGTCTGTATCCATATTTTTAAATTCCATAACTCCCGAAACTAAAAGTCGCAGAGCGGCACTAGGAGCCTCAAATGGTTGGATTTTTCATGGGTCTTTAGCCGGTTAAAATAATTTTTTAAGGGGGTCAAAAATAAATCAAAATTGAAAACATCGTTATACATTTTGTACATTCATCTTAGTTTATTGTTAATTTTTAATCGGTTTATATGCGTATCACGTTGATACAGTGGTGACGTCACCAGCTTTGAATGCTTCGATTCTAACTGATGGCATATAAATACTTTTTTTTACTTTTGGAATCATGACTCTATAATAATATACACGAAATCTGGACAAATTAAAATATCATATTTAAGCGTATTTAACGACCGGGCAAAGCCGCCCACACCCGCTTATCAGATGTATATTTTGAATAGATCAGAAAATAAAATATGGTGATATATTTTACATAATGTAGTATTCAATTTAAATCTGATAATTATAATTTAATAATGTTTTTATAATCATATGTAAATAATGAAATTAAACTATCAAATTAGTGTATAGGATGGAGGTTGTGGAAAATTCTAATAATTATTTAATTGCAATATTTCGACATGTTAAATATTTGTTTAAAATATATTTTTTGATTATAAATAAAATCAAAAGTAAATGCGAGGGTGAGATGAGATGAGATGTTTTGTTGTCATGACAATTTTTTATAATCATAAAGTTATAAAGTATAAATGGAATTAAATTCTCGAGTGTTGATTTTAATACTCATTTAATTATTTGAAACAAGAAATATACGATTGGTATATTGACTCAAATAAATAAACAAAATGTGATAATAGAATAATAGAAATAAAAACAGTAGTTATAATCAGATATATCTATGCAATGAATGAAATAGAGTGGTATAATTGTTTTTACATTAATCTGGCGTTAATAATTTTATTTTGGAATTATAGGTTAAAATAAATTAAACTATCGAAATTGAGGGTGTGGAGTTTGAAACATTTTAACTATTAGTTTGATTGCAATATTTAAACATGTTAAATATTAGTTTATGTTAAAATTTCAATGATGAATAAATAAATAAAATTTCAAATTATAAACTAACAAAACGGGAAAGTGAGAGAGTAGGAAAAGATAAATTATGTTATAATAACAGAACTAACAATCCTAATATAATAAAAGCAGAATAAGAATTCAATCATCAAATATTAATTGATTAAATTCTAATTTCATATACGAAAGAATGAAGTAAAAATATATGTCAACAATAATCACAGTTAAATAATCTTAATACAGAAGAATATCATAAAGGATACTAAATACTTTATTATTATTATTATTATTATTATTATTATTATTATTATTATTATTATTATTATTATTATCTATATATTAATTTGCTTGTACGTACGGTGTCACGTCATCATCATCGTAAACATTAATTAATGAAAGGCGTCATCATCATCGCAAACATAAATTAATGTGAATTATCTTCCTTTATTGTTCAATCTTTATCAGTTTAAATATAGTATAGTATTTTACTTACATTTTTAACGATGTCTTCTGGAACGCTTATGTTTTTTTTATTCAATAATAAATATATTTTTTACATTTAACGCTACGAGTTCGTTTTTTTTTTATTGTGCCATTTTATCTTTTTTATTATTTTTATTTACTTTTGAGTGAGCCTTATATAAAAAAAATATATGTTTAGAAATAAATGTTACAAAAGTCAAGAATAAATCACCAGTCACCATTAGCAAATACACTGAGTAACACAGAGTCAAAACATATTTTACGTCTTGTTATTCTTATTATTCTTCTTCTTCTTATTATTATTATTATTATTATTATTATTATTATTATTATTATTATTATTATTATTATTATTATTATTATTATTGACATTACGGATGTTTTTTTTAAAATTAAGTATCGGATCTTATTTCAATATATTAAGATAGAATAAAAATAATAACAATAATTAGGATATATTTGAAATCATTAAATTAGATTAGATGAAATATAATTATGAAAGGAAAGCTAATAGACATACCAGTTAATCATAGATTTAAAAAGATTATAATTTAACTAAGTATATTAAGAAAATAAAAACTCATCAATATAGATTAATTTATATTGAAATGTTTTTAAATATTAATATTTAAATTAGCAATATAATCAATCAAAATACAAATTGAATTAATAAACAAATAATATAAAATAAAAACAATTAAACTAAATTAAATATATAATTTATTAACATGATCAAAGCCCGTTTAATATAACTAGATTGTATAAAGGGAAATAACTCACTTAAATTCGAAAATGAGTTATACCTCTTTAACTGATTTTAAATAGAATACGATAAAAATATTAAAAAAGAATACTTATATTAATGATAAGAAAGAGCAATTGAAAATAATTAAATGAAAATAAAAGGATTTTATTAAACGTAATAATAAATTTAATTTAAAAATCTATAAATAGAATTATGTATAGATATAAAATTTAAATCAATTCAACAAACGTTATCCGAAATAGAATTCAATATAATATGTTATTAGTTTCGTATAAAAATTAAATAAATATAAAAACATATAAATATTACAATTATTGATATTATCTAAATAAATATATAGAGAAATTAATTATTAATAATAAATTATAAAATATTGAATAAAATATTTTTATTTATTAGTGTATATTAAAATGAATACAATGTATTAATACAAAAATTTAAATTTTAGTGACTTTGCTTGAAAATTCAAAATGGCGTAATAAAAGAAAAAATAAAAGGTAATTACAACTTATCTCCAAAATTTTCGGATTTTGTAATCGTGCCCATATGCGTTTTATTTTCTTATAATTGGTTGATACGTACTATTTCTTCCGTGGAGTTAAGGGCAAAATAGATTTATTGACTGATATATTAATTAAATAAATGGTTTTGCGTTACAAGGCAGGTGCTGTCAAGAATTGTGAATATTAACGTACTTAAAGGATTATATTGTAAGATGGTCAACATCATGAAATTTCGAATATGGGCTTTTGTCATTTATTTGTTATATGCTCTGTAATTACATTGAGCTTCAAAAATTAAGGATTGGTATAAAAGATGAAATATAATTGAAAAACAAATTACTACAGAAACACACACACACACACACACACACACACACACATATATATATAGATATATATATATAGAGAGAGAGAGAGAGAGATATATATATATATATATATATATATATATATATATATATATATATATATATATATATATATATATATCCGTCTTTGGACATGAAGTTATTTTCTTTTGTCTTCCCCGTCTTTGTCAAACTCTTTTCATTTTCTAGCTTTTTTTCAGTCGTCGCTAAGCCTTTAGTACGAGAGGGGTTCTAGGTTTTTTCATTATAACGATTTCAAATCTTGAATTGAGTCTGGGAGATTAGATATTTTAGCTTAGTTGAGGAGCAGGTCCTGGGCTCGGCTTGTGGAAATGCGATTCTATCGGTCTAATAATAAATAATAAAGTTTTTCTTTTTTACAAATATAAACACTTAAAAAAAAATAACGTTACTTCGAGTCGTAATTTAAGCTTGAAGGATGACAACACTGAACGAGACAGCATAATTGACACTATGGCAAGTTTCGAATTTAAGAAATCCGAATTCAGACTAAGATACCGCTAAGACACAAACCGGACAATCACGGTCAGTGCAGTGAACATACAAGATGACACGAAGAGTAACATAAATGAACATCCGAAGGCTGTATAATACCGAGCCTTTTACTAGAACTCACACACTGCTCCTTATTGAACTGTATTACGGATTACTCCTTGTGATATACATTGATATCGTGTTAGTCGATTCCTTTCTTTTTCTTTTTCTTCTTTTCTTTTGTACAATGTTTTCCGAGTTTGAACGAAACTGTGTTTCTTCCTTTGTTCGTTTCGATATAATAAACTTATATACATCCCGTGCCAGAATTATATGCAAATCGATATTTTTGTTCTAACTCCGATAGTTTTCAATGAAAATTTGTGAAACTTCGCACGTTATATAGCAACATTAACGCATGCGCAGATATAAGATTTGCAGCTGGTCTGCCCAATAGCGAGCAAACGGCAGCCATTTTGGTGACTTGTAGTCTTTTTCAGCATGCCAACTTTATATGCAAGATGGGACGTAAAGGTGCTTTAAGTCAAACTGAGAAGTCTAAAATTGTTCAAAGGCTCCATAATAAGATTTCCACCTTAGAAATTGCCAAAGAATTACACCGTGATCATCGTACAATCAAAAATTATTGTACTAACCCTCAGCTTTGCAACGGACGTTCTGACAAATGGGAAAATTCGTAAGAAACCATATCTGTCACGTCGAACAATGAGCAAGATCAAGAGAGAAGTTTGCCGTAACCCACTTGAAACTTGCAAACAAGATTTTGAAAAAGCTAGTGCTCATGATGTGCCCAAATCAACTCGTTGCCATATCCTTAGGATGATTGCAAAATTTGGAAAGCCAGAGATCCGCCCTCAATTGAAGGATATCCTGAGGATGATTGCAAAATTTGGAAAGCCAGAGATCCGCCCTCAATTGAAGGATATCCACAAGAAAAAGAAGATGGAGTGGGCAATAGATCACATGAAGGTGAATTTTAAACTTTTTTGTTCACCGATGAGTGTCGAGCGACCCTTGGGGGACCCGATGGGTGGAGGAGAGGATTTTACCATAATGAGGGTCTACGTCCCCAAAGGATCAGGCGTCAACAAGGAGGTGGTGGTGTGATGTTCTGGGCTGCAATCATTGGCAATGAGCTGGTAGGACTATTCAGAGTCGCAGATGGGGTGAAAATTACCGCCAAACTCTACATTGACTTTATTAAGGAACACTTGGAACCCTGGAACAAGAAGAATTTGGCATTCCGGAAAAAGATGGTATTCATGCATGATAATACACCGTCTCATTCTGCAAGGATAGCCACTGAATATTTGGAGAGAGTTTTTGCCAGACATGAGAAAATAATGCGATGGCCAGCCTGTTCTCCAGACTTAAATCCCATCGAAGATCTGTGGAGCATCTTTAAACAAAATATTTACTCCGGAAGAAGGCAGTACAACTCCAAGGATGACCTCTGGAATGCTGTTTTGACTGCTGCCAAAGACATTTCATCAGATGAAATCGATGGACCAAAGGCTTTTTGCTCTTGTCCATAAAAATGGCAATTATATAAGATATTGATTGTACTATGAAACCATATTGAAGTTGTTTGTTCTTTGTTATTGTTGTTCTCAATTTACAAATTCCTAGAATAATCAATGTTTCGATGATCTTTTAGCACTTCAACATATTTAAGCATTGGTTTGCATATAAAGTTGGCACGCTGAAAATATGTAAATCACCAAAATGGCTGCCAATTGTTTATTACAGTGCAGATTAGCTTCAAATTTTAGATCTACGCTTGTGTCAGTGTTGCCATATAACGTGTTAAATTTCACAAATTTTCATTGAAAACTATCGGAGTTAGAACAAAAATATTGATTTACATATAATTCTGGCACGGAGAGTCATAAGCAAGATCTCATCTCTCGCTTTGTATTTCACTTTATAATTAGTTTTGGTTCCGTATAACATTCTCTTCTAATCATTGAAAATTAAAGATTTCAATCGGAATTTTGTTGTCTTTTCTAAAGAAGTTCTCTGATTTTAGGCAAGGTATTATAGTGTTTAATTCATTACAAAAATCATTTAGAATTGTCTGTGGTGTAAAATATTTGTGTACGCCTGGAAGCGTGGATGTTTTGTGATACGGAAAGAATCCGTTGTGTTCATGACAGCGCGAAATCTGATTTTCTGGCTGAAAGAATGGATACGTTCAAGAAATTCTTGGACTAACATTTTTTAAATGGAATCAAAAATACAAAATTCGAATTTAAATGTTTCTGAATTTTTTAGATGAGGTTCGATAATTCGTATTATTTGGATTATTCGGACTACTGTTCCCATCTTGAGTGTTATTTACACAACGTTTCAATCAATGTATCCTCCAAGTTTCTTCATGTATATTTTGTTAAACTCGGGAATCTTTCTGTGAAACTTGAGAACTTGCAAGGAATTTTCAACAGAACACTGAATTTAATCAAGCAGGAAGTATGTTCTCGTTCTGTCAGCCATGACTTGGAAGAAGTCTTAAGTAATTCCCTATTGTAATTTGAGTGTTGTCCGCACTAATGATTAAACTTTCAACCTACAGCAGAGTGTAAGTTGGGAGTTGCATCGAATGAAAAGTTTTGCGAATAACACTTGAGATGAGAACAGTAGTCTGAATAATCCAAATACTACGATTTATCTACACTCAAAAATTTAGAAATATTCAAATCCGAATTTTGCATTTGCGATTCTATTTGAAAAAATGTTAATCTAAGAATTTCTTGAACGCGTCCATTCTTTAGGTCCAAAAACCAGATTTCGCACTATCATGAACACAACGGATTATTTCGGTATCACAAAACATCCATGCTCCAGGCTGGCACAAATATGTAATGCATCATACATGCATACAAAAGCTTTATTTCTTTTTCGTCTTTTAATGTTTATATGAAAATCCTGCTTAGACATAGTTCAAAATAGACTTCGCAGCCTAGTTGTGGGGTGGGTTTTTCTTTTCTTTGCAACCTCTTTCCCATAGAGGAGACGTTGCGAGCCTGTCATCGTTATTTTCATTGTCAGTCGTCGTCTAAGCTCCAATCTATGGTCCCGTTCCACCTCTGTATGTTCTATCTATCTATGCCTCTTTCTCTATCTCTCTTTCTCTTTCTCTCTATCTATCTATTACTATCTATTTTTCTATCGTTTTTTATCTATCTCTCAATTTATCTCTATTTCTTTTTCTCTCGCTATTTTTCTCTCTCTTTTTTCTCTTTCTTTATTTCTATCTATCTATCTTTTCATCCTCTCTCTATCTATCACTTTCGCCTTCTCTCTCTCTCTCTCTCTCTCTCTCTCTCTATCTATCTATCTATCTCTGTTTCTCTTTCTTTCCGTCAAAACGGATCGTGTTACACTGGTTATAACAGACTTCTAAGTATGTTATCTTTTAAAGGCATGAACAGATCATAAATCTCTTCCTTTGGAAGTTATTTTTTGTAGTTTAGTTGCATTGTTCTAAGGAAAAAGTTACCATTGTTACTTATGTCTGAGGTTCGAATCCTGGGACTGGCAGAATAATCACCCATTAGCCTGATAATTATAGGTAAAGAACGAAACACATGCATACGTGGATAAGCATTTTACAAATGTGACATGGAAAATGGCTGTCCCCTTTCTATGTAAATAAGAAGAATGTTATATAAGTGGAAATGAGATTAGGATAAGCCTAGAATCGAACCCTGTAAGCAAAGTTAAGAAATGGAATGTTAGAAATTAAGTCTATTGTTAATTCTTTTAGAAATCTGAATATTAAATATGCCAGTAACAGAATGAACAATGCAAATTAAATTATAGTGTTTAAAAATAGGTTAGATTAGAATTGAGGATTGTTTTGTTTGTCAAGTGTGTGTTGGACAAACATACGAAAAGCCACTTGAAATTAGTCACGTTTGAAAACACACTTCTGATGTCATAGACAAAGGACATTTCTCCATATAGGATACTCTGGGTTCAAATTTTAGTCAGTCAGAGAGTTAGTCAGCCAAGAATTGACATAGTCAGAGGAGAGTCCCTAAGAGGCGAAGGATAGAAGATTAACCATGTAGATCCAAATTTGAATTCCTGACGTCATCGACCGGCCAATCAGATGAATAAAGAAGTCATCATTATGTTATAATTGTTGTCTTGTGTCATCCTTCATCACGAACGAAAGGTAATTGTGTTTATCATCTTATAATGAGCATTGTGTAACCCTTCGAAGATTATGTATCTTCCCTCCTCTGTGTAAAGAACTGCTTCATATATCACCCAGTCAGCAATAATGTGAAACTCCAAGAATTGTCATTGCGGTAAACTGATAATACGAAGTCTCCAAGAAGAATCTCAGAATGGTATAAATGTCTCCCTCATCATCGTTATATATGTCCCCATCATCTTTGAATATGAAACCCCTGCTACACAACACAAATAATTATAACAATATTGCATATATATATATATATATATATATATATATATATATATATATATATATATATATATATATATATAATTCAAACACGGTATTTTTTGCATATATAGGTAAGTGGCAGTTTTAGTAATTTAAAACTGTTTAAAGCTTCACCGCTAATTTATTTTTCAACCAAATTTCAAACAATTATTAGTGTATAGATCAACTTCTTAGCTATATTGTAAAAAAACATTTTCAATTTTTGTTGAGTAAAACAAAAGTTAGAATGAATTTACTGGCGTTCAAGATCGTAAAAACAAACGTAAGGAGGTAAGCAACGATTTTATGACTGATTTCCATAGCAACCACGTCGCTTCAACGACTACTGTTGCTACCAATTCACCGCTCTCGCGAAAAGAGAAGTAGCAAGTGAAAGCGGGAAAGGGAGATAATTGGAGGATTTTTTGAAAGCAGACGAGTGCCGTACATTGTTATTACATATGTTATGGGGGCAAAAACATAATACTGAAATTAAACAAAGAACAAGTGTATTTACTCGCACCCTGAAAAATCATGGATTACAATAGAAACACGCGAGCTTGAAAAGTAATATGCTTTAAATTTAACATGAAAAAGTAAAGGACTAGTTGTTTAAACTGGAAAAGAAAAGGACAAGATATTCTAGTAAAAAATATAATAAACTTATAACTTAAAATATTGCAGTCTTGTGCATTAAAAAATCAATTTATAACATTGTATAATCAATTCTTAATGCTGCAATATTTTAAGTAGTAAATTAATGATATTTTTTTACTAGAATATCTTGTCTTTTTCTTTTCCAGTTTTAACAACTAGTCCTTTACTTTTCCATGTTTAAGCTTAACCATATTACTTTCATGCTCTCATTTTTCTATTGTAATATATATATATACATATATATACATATATATATACATATATATATATACATATATATATATGTATATATATACATATATATGTATATATATATACATATATATATATATATTACAAAAGAGTCACCACTTTATCAAGGTTCGGAGGCCACTCGAGTATAAGGGTTAATAAGTGGACAGTAGTCAAGGGGACAATATCATAGTAACCGTTAGTAGTGGAGGTTTGGTAAATTGGACTACTTAAGGGGACGGCTTATGAAGAACTTGTTTACGTTAGACTTGAAAACAACCATATTATTCAGCTGGAAAGCAGTGAAACGGAAGAGAGTTCCACAGGTGTGTAGTTCTAAGAAAAAAAAGCTTTGTTCATGGAATCTACGTTTAGGTTTAGGTACAGATAAAGAGTTGGAAATTGATGATAGTGTTTTCAGCTAGACGAGTGTTTCTCGTGAATGTTTGGCGAGGGAGGGCAATAGATTGGAGCTCAGACAAACACTTGTAATGAAAATGACGATAATGCAGAGACAGGCTCGCAATGTCTCTTCTGTAGGAAAGAGATTGCAAAAAAAGGGTATCCTCCACTAGGCTACGAAGTCTATTTAGAACTATATCAAGGCAGGATGAGGTGCTTCTAGCAGATCCTCCCCAAATGTGGCAACAGCACTCCATCTTTGGACGTACTTGGCTCTTATATAGGTAAGAATTGCATCAGCAGTGAGATATCTACTGGAGCCGTAGAGTGATTCCATCATTGTTCCAGCGACCTTGGCAACGGATTTGATGTACGTGCTCCATTTTAGATCAGAAATAAAAGTCAAACCCAGAAGCTTGTCAAAACATGGAGCCTCCCCAAGACAAGAGCCATTCATTTCAATTGATGCCAAATGGGGATCAGAGTGTTTATTATGTAAAGAGAGAAGTTTTGTTTTAGATGCATTAAAATTAACCAGCCACCTCTTTTCCCATTTTACCTCTATGCGTGTGAGCGTGGGCGTCAATAATATGCATGTTCAGAGTTAGATCGCTGGAGTCAAATAACTTTGAGCCAGGTCAATACAAGATGGGTGACCACTTGTGAATGCAAAGCACTGTATATAGAAGGCCGTCAACACTTCCCCACAAGAACTGCAAAACCCTAAAATTGCCATCTCCCCCCCCCCGGATCAGGATGTACATGCAACTGTAGACCGTTTGTGAATTTAATATTTTCTTGACAATCCCTTATTCGAGACAAGACGGTTTAACTGTCTTGAGTGAATGCCACTGTCATAACCTAATAAACTTAACATTATGACTTATAGGATATATATGCTAGGCAATATGGTGTTAACATGGGTGCATTATTTTTTATTAACTGTACTATTTAGGGGCGTGCACTCGAAATCGCATATTATTACACAAAATGATGAAATAAGCAAAATACAATCTTTATCCCAAATATATAACTTGTGATTAGCTAAATAAAGATTTCCTTACTTATGGGTGGAATAGATAAAATGTGCGTCTTAGCATTAAACATGTAGCTTAAAATGTTATCTAAATATTAATTTACTTGTCCGACGTTCGCTGCCACATCATCATCATCATCATCGCAAACATTAATTCATGAGAAACGAATCGCCTCCCTTTATAGTCGCTCTTTACAAAAAAAAATCATTACAGCCATTTTCTCTCCAAAGATTTTCAAGACAAAAAAAATATGACTTTGTTTACAGTTTCAAATAGGCTATTTTATTTTATTTTTTTTAAGTCATATTGAGTGGAAACTAAGGTATTTTTTTATTATATATTCTTTTTAAAATGAAAGAAAACATGTAAATGAATTGACATCTATTCCTTTATAGTTTATATAAAAAATTATTCAGAAAATAAAAACAAAGCAATGTATTGTGTGTGTTATATTTTCATTGAAAAAAGATAATTTTTTTTAAATTAATTCCTTTTAGCTTCAAAAGATTAAAAAAGAATTTACTAAAAAAAATGTTTTAAATTCGTCGTTATTTGTTTTATTTTTTTTTTTTCATTTTATTTATGTGTTTAAAAAATTTTCAACTACCGTGGAATTTTCACGGGTTCTGTTTGTACATATTATTTCTTCTCTATTTGGCTTTCCCGCTGTTTTTTTTTTTTTTGTTTTTTTTTGGTTTTTTGTTTTTTTGTTTTTTGGGGTTTTTTGCATATTGTTTCAACCAACAATCTGCTATCGTTATTACACGCTTTTAGCTTTAATTCAAGCTAAAAACGCAATGATTTTTCCATGATCACACCACCGTATTAACGTTCTTTTTCAACGAAACCAGGTTAACCGTGCCGTGTCATTCATGAATATTTACACTGGTTCGCCCTGATTGCTTGCCTCGTTTGGATACGCTTGATTCTATCAACAAAATTTCAATAAAAAGAAACAGGTGAAATAGGATGTCATATTTGTAAAATGCACCATTTAACCTCCGTAATTTTTTTTTCCTATTTTTATTTTTCTGAAATGAAATGATTCTGCTTCTAAATTTGTCTTCGATTTCATGCCTTTTAAACAATATAATATTACTATTCACTAAATCATAATTTGCACAAACAATATTTCAAACGTTTTCCGCTTGAAGTAGAAAAAAAGAAAGCCACGTGCAATACATGAAGCGAACTAGCCATCAACCACTACCGAATTCGAGTGATTACTGCATTACAAGGCAAAAATCAATGTCTACTGCATAAATTGGAAAGGTCTTATCCGTGGGCTTTTGAAACAGTTTTTTTTTCTAATTCGCTGATGAGGGTCAAATCTGTGCAAATTATAATTTAATGAACAGATATATCTTTATATGCTAAAACTGAGAGTTAAATCAATTGTATGCAATGTTGTGACCAAAAAAGAAAAACTTTCAGAAAATGATTATATGACACTATTGGTGTCATGATGCATGCAGCGAGGTGCATATTGCGGTGAGAGGGGGTGTTTGACTGGACGGGATAGAGGAAGAGAGGGCAGAAGAGGGGGTGTGATGTCTGATTGAGACAAAACAGAAATGTCTATGGGATTTTGTCAGAAAGAGAAAAAACAAATAATAATTGTTTTTATCTCATTGTCGTTATATATCTGTTAACATGAAAGGTTGTTTTTAAAATCTCTGTTGAGAGGTATGAAGAGATCACGAGATCCTTAGCTTATTAAGGCTGACAACTTAGAATGAAGGTCAATGGTAATGGTCGCCGCCAAGCATTGTTCGACCTTGAATAACTAATCACTCCTAATTTGATAATAAGTAAAAACCTCAGTGCAAATAAGGGTTTAAATTTGATAGAGATAAGTTCGAAGAGGAGGAGTAGAAATTAGAGGAACAGAAAGAGAGAAAGAGAGAGAGGTGTTTAATGGACAAGACGAAGGGTAAGTTCTAAGAGGAAGAAAGAAAGGGTGTTTGTAACCACTCTCTGAAGGAGAGGTGGGGGAAAAGGGGCTGGATTTTGAAAAAGGAATTCTAAAAAGAGTAGAGTCGTAGCCAGCAAATTCAACGGCTGCGTTGGTCAAGCGCTCCCGATTTGGGAGCCCTCAGGGCCTGATGTTATGATGTTAACTAGCCTGTGTTAATGGGAAATCTGTGACTTTACTGGTCTGGTCTTACATCGTTTCACTGCTATAGTCAGTCACTTCAATTTAGACAGTAGCTGTTATGAAGTAATGAAATTAATAAATAGTTATTGCTATAAACCAGAGTTCTGTTTGTTTGTGGTGAGGGCTCTTCATTTTGCAGCAAGCCGCAAGGACCAGCGGAGTGATTGATGTACCCGGAGACTACCAACACAGGGTAGGAGACGATTCGATTGAGAGGCAAAGCGCCCCACCATTAAAACACAGTGGGTGAAGACGATCAACAGGCCAACTTGTGACGGGACAATGTACGATCGAAAGAAGACCTGTCATATCGGGTGGAATCCGACGAGGTTAAGGACACCCAGTGTGGTTGGTGCAGTATCGGTCTCGTTATAAGTAAATACTTGTGCATCCATCCCTATTAACGTAGTATCTTTAAAGAAAATATTTATAGCTCTAGCATTTCACTATTGAGCTATCTAAATGAGAAATCTATGTTATTTATATGTAATCGCTGTCCCAAGTAGTTGAATTACATATTAACATTCTTTCTTGGCTGTACTTTGCAAACGAAGATTCTGTGAAGGGGGTTGTCCGCGTCGACTGACGAGCACGATGCAGAATAAGCAGGTTTGGCCACAGCGGCTGCAGTCAAAAATTGCGTCAGGTGTGGCTGCTGAGGCTTCCCGAATCTTCCTCCTGTAACTCTTCTCTCGCAGATTCTCTGTGCGGGAGATCTCAAAGAAGCGACAGCCTGGTGAACAGTACGTCGCTAGGTATCACGGTCAGCAGCGAGAGCAGTCAACATATCACACACACACACACAGACATATATATATATATATATATATATATATATATATATATATATTTAATTATTTTTTTTTTCTTTTTTACTATAATAATTAAATACCTACAGACACTAGTGTTTCATCCTTTCGGGATTCTTCAGTGCAGGGTGTCACGATTACTACCAGCCGAACGATTCGAATCCCGCGACACGAGACATCTCTGGCTCGATTAGCGGAGGCCGTATCCATTCGGCTACTATTAACCGTGTGAAATAGCGTTGAATTTTAAACATTTTAATTTAAATGTTCATTACGTCAGACAGACATTGATCAAATCGTTATACGATGATCTACGCATAAGAGCTAAATTGACCGACTTTTAATTCAACTGAAAGTGCTCAACGATAAGAAACGAATTTCTTAAAGGGGCTGTCGTAATTATTTTATTTTATTTTTTTTTTACTATAATAATTAAATACCTACAGACACTAATGTTTCATTCTTTCGGGATTCTTCATATATATATATATATAAATATTTTTATGGGTACATAATTTTATAATACTTTTGAAGAACACCGAACGTAGTGTCATATTTTGGTCTTTTCGAAAGTTTCTTTTTAATGGTTTATAGAAAAAAAACCCTAAACCCTCATCAATTAATTATGACACTACGTTCGGTGTTCTTCAAAAGTATTATTATGTACCCATAAAAATCTTTATATATATTTAAGGAAAAGGTACAATAAAGAAATTAAATGAAATCATTGGATTAAAGGCTAAGATTACTTCAGTTCAACCGAAAATATTTTTTCTCCAATCTTGTTTGCTTAATCACATCTCACCGAGTTATATTTCCAGGCGTGTTTTTGAAGATTAAAGCGAGAAATGCGGTAAATGTCGAACGAGCGTTTTTAAAAGATGAAATTCTACATTTATCTGAAGTTTTGGTCTCTACCAAAGGCAAATATCGCCAGTTGTGGAGTTTTGAATGGTCGAATTTGTCATTCTTTGCCAAAATACGATTTAGTAGTTATATTTCTGCTGGTGATATTTTACGCAAAGAAAAACTTACTTCGAAAACTCAAAGCTTTCTGGCTGTTCTTATTAATAGAAAGTTTGGTTCGAGTCAGACGAGTGAAAGGAATATTTTTAATTTTTCAAAATATTCATTGTCTGACACCGAAAAAGTTGTCCTCTCATGTGGCTTGAGTTTGGCATACCTCCTTCATATATTAACACGTAGGAGGTATTTGCTGAATTTGAAATGCTGTATCTACAGCCGAAGAAACACGTGCCCTCTTCTTCTGAAGATCTATCCTGGTTAAAAGCACGTCTCGTTGATCTTGCGCACAGTTTCGTTAGCAGTCCTGTTGACTCGAAATCTGTTGTGTTGCAAGCCAACAATTTTAAGGCCATTAAGTCTTTGAAATCAAATAAATGCATTTATATTACAAAACCAGACAACGGTTCTGGGGTCGTTATTCTCGACCAAAACGTCTATATCGGGAAAATGATGGTGATGCTTGGCGATGCTGCAAAATTTGAATGTTTAAGCAACGTCAGTATAAATGATAGGACACTTAATACAGAAACCACACTTCAATCTCGTTTTCTTAAATTTTATAAAAGTGGATAGCTTTCCAAAGAAACTTATGATCGAATTCGTCCTGTGGGTTCGCAACGTCCCAGGATGTACGGTTTACCCAAAGTCCATAAGGAAAATATTCCTATGCGACTTATTCTTTCAATGTTGTGTTCAACGCAACATGAATTGGATAAATGGTTAGCCGATATCCTTAAACCTGCCCTGGAAATATATACTGGATTCTGCATTCCCGATTCTTTTCGGTTTGCACAATTTATCCGCGATGTAAAGGGTTCATCAAATACTGGATATTAATGTTCCTATGACATATCTAGTTTGTTAACCAATGTGTCTTTGGATGAAACTATCGGAATTTGTGCCGATAATCTTTATCGTGGTTCCCTAACTAAACCCTCCTTTCCTGAGCATTTATTTCTTGAGCTCATGGGTTTAGCTAATCGGTTGAATTTAGTTTTCAGAAAATTAAATCTGATTAAAACTTTAGTGAATCGGGCTTTGTTGATCTGCTCTAGTACTAAACTAGATGCGGAACTCCAAACCAGAACTGAGATCCTTTTGGCTAATGGTTATCCTTTACACGTAATTCAAAAAGTGTGTGAGGGATAAAAACTTGAAACTCCTGTGGATTGGTGTCAAAATCCAGGAGTTTTTGCATAAAACTGCCACAGCCGTTTCACGTTGCTATTTTGCAACGAAGTTTCGAACGGTGTTTGAGACGAGAAATGCTTTCCCCTCCTTTCGAAAGGATGGTATTCCTACCACTCAATATAATATGGTTGTTTATCGATTTAACGGTCAGTGTGAAGCTGACTACGTGGACCATACCATTCAACGTTTGGAGGTTAGAATTTCCCAACATGTCCCCGCCTTCGATACGTAGGCACAAAAAAACGCCAACATCCGGGCGTTTACTATCTCATAAGTCGGCCATTTGTTAACATTTATAACAGTGCCAAATTAGCACTGACGGATACACGGATGAAACTTTCTCGGTTTTACACAGAGCGCGCTCGAGAATTCACTTAAACATTCTCGAGGCTGTATACATTAATTTGCGCCAACCATCTCTGTGTAAGCAAGGAGAGTATACACATAATTTAAAACTTATGGGTATTCGCTGATATCGTTCCTCTGTCTTTTTTTTCTCCTATTCCCTATACAAATTCCTTTCTTTTTTTATCCTCGCTATAATTTATGGTCTTTTGACCAAGTTTTTAAACGATGTTTTCTCCCCCCCCCCGTGGCCAACGTTAATCTTGAAAAGGGTTGGCTGAAAGACGTCTTGATAGGTTTTTTTTCTGTCCCACCCATTATTTATCGCCTTTATCTAATTTATACTTTAGAAGTGTATTTTGGTCTTTTCGAAAGTTTCTTTTTAATGGCTTATGTTTAAACTATAGAATAAAAGCCAAAACCCTCGGCAAATAATTCGGTGTTTTTCAAAAGTGATATATATATATATATATATATATATATATATATATATATATATATATATATATATATATATATATATATCGGCCCAAACGTTGTGAAAATAACACTAAAGATTAGAACGCTAATCCGATAATTTAAATATTACGAGTGTATTCACCATTTTGCATTTTTGTTAATAAGAAATCGGGTTCAAAGTGGGTGCCGCGTTTGTTCGCAGTCGATCAAAACAGCAACACGTCGATGATTCAGAGTGTTGATTGCAACTGTTTCAACGCATCAAATATGACACAAGGAATGAAACATGATCGACTAATTCGCTCCAGAATCAAATCGGAAGTCAGCTGAGTAGAAAAAAGCAGGTTAAAGTTGTCCAAACGTAAGATTTTAATAACAAATAAAAAAAGGTTCTGCATACATATATACTTGTTTATACGTTGATCTTTTATCGCCTTATCTGACGTCATATTTCATGAGTTGCCGTCGATCGAATAAAACTCCTTTCATGAATTAAGTAACACAAAAGTAGACGTTCGCTAAGTTACATTCAAGGTTTTTTTTTAAGTGAATGGACTCAAGAGAGAAACACTAATGTTATTTTAACTAATTGTTTACTCAACTTTATAACTTGACTTAAAGAGGTGATGCAGACTGACAGAGGACATCGAGGCAAAATTACGTTAAGATTATTTCTACATTACTGGTAGTGCTTATTCGCACGGCTTCCATGATTTGAAAAAAAAACTTTGTTTCTCTCAGCTTGAAAAATGTTACGACATTCGTCCTCTCTACATATTTATGTTTTGTCTACGATTTGATTTGCTGCCTGCTGCTTCAACTTTATGTCAGTTGTCTCTGGAAATGCTTCTGCAGATTAAGGTGAGCATGACATGCACTAAGTGTAACCATTGTCAGAGTCAACACTAGCTAACTTAATCGCTATTGACGCATCGCCATAATATGCAACAAAAAGTGGCTAAAAATGCAAACATCAGCAGGCAAGGATTTGGCTTCCGTATTTTGGGATGCACAAAGAAATATGTTTAATAATTACCTTGCGACAGTAAGAACCATTAATAAATGGATTGTTTACAGAAGATCAAAAGATTTGGTCATTCTCAGATTTGCGATTCAACCAACGCGCTCCGCGCAAAAGACATGATGCATTTCCTCGTAGAATCAGAAATAGATTTTGTTTATCTCCAGACTTTGGATATTGCAGTAAATAGACTGTCCAAACATAATCTATGCATAGGAATTAATGATCACATCGTAGAAATCTTGTAAACCTAAAGCCAAAAGAGTTTGTGACTTAAATGATAAATTTATTAAACGGCGTTACAGACGACTGTGCTGACAGGGACAAAAAAGAATATAAGAAACGCAAGATAGAATTGATATAGATCATAGAAACACAATAAAACAGGAATCGTGTGTAGAAGTCGTAGCCAAAGAAGTCATAGCCAAAATCGAAGTCATAGTCAAAAAAGAAGTCATAGCCAAAAATAAAGTTATAGCTCAAAGGAAATGATATCCAAAAATAAGATCATATCCAGAATATATTGTGACTTAGAATGATGATAAAACGGCAAAAAAGAATATAAGAAACACTGAATATAGATCATAGAAAAACAATTGAGTAGGAGACAAGGAAATAGTTTGTAGAAGTCATAGCCAAAGACGTTATAGCCAAAAAACAAAGTCATAGCTAAAAAACGAAGCCATAGCCAAAGAAGAAGTCATAGTCAAAAAAGAAGTCATAGACAAAAATAAAGTCATAGCTCAAAAGAATCATATCTAAAAAGTCATAGCCAAAAAAAAATCATAGCCAAAGACGAAGTCATACCCAAAAAAGAAGTCATAGCCAAAGAAGAAGTCATATAGAAAAGACATCATAGACAAAAACGAATCATATCCCAAAAATTTGGTCATAGCCAAAAGAAAATTATAGCTAAAATAAGTTATAGCTAAAGAAGTCATAGCCAAAGAAGAAGTCGTAGACAAAATGAAGTCATAACCAAAGAATTGATAGCCAAAGAAGCCATAGCAAAAAAAAAAGTCATAACCATAAAAAGATAGTATCAAACCTGACGGAATGGTTAATTGTAGGTATAGACCGTTTCATACCTTCGAAAAAGTTCCAGCAAAAACCTAACAGCCAGCCATGGTTCTCTCTAGAATGTGCTGCTGCCATTGCGCACAGAAATCACTTTTTCCACTGCTTCCAACGTAATAGGTGTATGAAAACTAAAGCCGCTTTCAGAACTGCAAGCACCCATTGTAAGAAAGTAATAAAGAACGCAAGAGAGTTGTATGCTCAGTCCGTCAAGTCCAAAGTAGCTGAGCAGCGGCTTGGTTCCCACCAGTTTTGGCAAATAGCAAACAGAATCCTGAACAGAAGCGTGTGCTCTATTCCAACTATCATCAATGGACCTGAGGTAATCTCGTTAGTATCAGACAAAGCCAAACTCTTTGCCAAGAACTTTGCAGCTAATTCTACCCTTTGCGACCAAGGCCGCCAACCCCCAATATTTCCTCCTGTATCAGAAAACACGCTATGTGATATATATATATATATATATATATATATATATATATATATATATATATATATATATATATCTGTATGTGATGTTGCCAAGCTAATCAAAAACCTTGATTCCAGTAAAGTAACAGGCCCTGACGGTATTCCAATTATAGTACTCTAAAAACTTCAACCAGAACGACCACGCATACTTACAAAACTGTTTAAACGTTGTCTTAAGGAGAATAGCTTCCCATCACCCTGGAAAATCTCATCAGTATGCCCTGTATTTAAGAATTCAGATGATCGCTCATCCCCCTCTCAGTACAGGCCAATAAGTCTCCTGTGCGTCATGAGTAAGTTGCTGGAATCTGTGTTAAATACAAAAGTAATCAACCATCTTAACAAAAATAACCTTCTTAGTGACACTCCATATGGTTTCCGTTCTGCTAGATCTACAGCAGATGTGCTTACAGTTATATCTCATAAGATTAGCAAATCTCTCGACGGAGGCAACCTTTCTAGGGCAATTGCTCTTGACATATCTGAGGCCTTTGATAGGGTATGGCATAAAGGTTTACTTCACAGGATCTCTAGCTATGGTATAGCTGGAAATGTCTTCTCAATTAATAAATCATTTCTTTTTGATAGGTTCATAAGAGTAGTAGTTGAGGGGCAAAAATCAGAAGCTCACAGTATTAATGCTGGAGTCCCTCAGGGGTCCATCCTGGGCCCAACTCTTTTCCTGATCTACATTAATGATCTTTCAAATAACATCCTTACATCATTTGTAAACATTTATGCTGATGACACTACCATTTATGGTAGCACATCTAATACAGTAAACGACCAAGTTCTCTCCGATTCTCTCTCCTCTGATCTTGAGCACGTGGTAGAATGGGGAAAGAAGTGGTTGGTTACTTTTAATGCATCTAAAACCAAGCTTCTTTCTTTACATCATCAACACTCTGATCCATATCTGGCATCAATTGAAATGAATGGATCTCGTCTTTGGGAGGCCTCAAGTTTTGACAAGCCTCTGGGCTTGACCGTTACTCCTGATCTTAAATGGAATACGTACATCAAATCTGTTACCAACGCCGCTGGAAAAATGGTAGGATCTTATTATCGATCCAGTAGATATCTCACTGCTGATGCAATTCTCTATCTATATAAGAGCCAGGTACGTCCAAGGATGGAATACTCTTGCCACATCTGGACAGGAGCTGCTAGAAAGGACTTGTCCTGCCTTGATAGAGTTCAAAAATTGACTTCGTAGCCTTGTAGGAGATGTCCTTTTCTCTTCTCTGCAACTTCTATCTCACAGAAGAGATGTTGCGAGTTTGTCTCTGATGTATCGTTATTTTCATGGAAAGTATTCGACTGAGCTTCAGTCTATGGTCCCCCCTTGCCAAACTTTCACAAGAAACACTCATCTAGCTGAAAACACTATCAATAATTCCCCCCACTCTTTATCTGTACCTAAGCCTAAACGTAGATTCCATGAACAAAGCTTCTTTCTTAGAACTGCACGCCTGTGGAATTTTCTTCTGTTTTCCTGCTTTCCGGCTGACTAGAATATGGTTGTCTTCAAGTCTAACGTAAACAAGTTCTTGATGAACCGTTCCATATAAGTTAACAAATTTACCGAATTTTCATTACTATATTGTCCAATTTCTACTGTACACTCTTTAACCCTTATCCTTGAGTGGCCTCTTGGCCTTGATAATGTGGTGATGCTTGTGTAAAAAAAAGAAGTCATAATAATAAACATCATAGCCAAAAAAGAAGTTATTGTCAAAGAAGTTATAGTTAAAAAAAGAAACCATGCTGAGGAAGGATTGGGCTTTAATACGGGATGTTGGAGGAGAGGATCTAATAATGAAATATTCGAAACTTCATAGAACGTGTGGTCTCTCAGCGTACACATTCCCGACTAACCTGATAAGTAGCAAAATCCCACCCTTCACCTAGATGCCGAAAAGCCTTCTACTCTACTAGTTTCTTCCTTCTTGCTGCTAGACTATGGAATTCTTTTCCTGTTTCCTGTTCCCTTCGCTGTACTAACCTGCAGGTTTAAATGTAAATGTGAACAAACATCTCGCTGTTCAACGCCCCACAGTCATTTATTAGATATGATCCAAAATAATAGCTTTTTTACATCCAAGTGGGAATATGCCTTTTTGGGAGTGAAAAAGGGCTTTCAAAATACTTTTCAGCACACATATTGCCAAACGCACTAATATTATTGTTATTCTGGAGACTATCTTACTTGTTCAACTACGATTGGTCTTCTTTTTTTTTTATCTCGGTTCATTTGGCCCTTAATCGTTCAATACTTACATTCTCTACTGTCCATAAAAGCTCCGACATCATTTTCTTAAAAAAGTACTACTGCGAAACCATGACCGACCTCCAAACACGAAGTATTTGACAAGTGTTAAGATCGTCCAACGCGTCTAAACGTATAAACCAGAGGAAAGAAGTGAGAAAAGCCTACAGACTAAAAAAATGTTTACGCGCTTTTAATTTTATTCGTTTAACGGATGAGTCGGTGGCGTACGTGAATACGACTCACCTTAATAACGTTGGCGCCACTCCTTCCTACTTCACTCCACCATGAACCAAAAATCCCTTAGATCTTTCCTCTGGCGTTAGAAAATTAATGTTGTATAGCGGTAAAAAAATCATGATTTTAAATATTTCAGTTCTTACGTCCGAAAAACAGCACCGAGTTTAATGAACTAGTTTTGTAAGCCGAGTGGGCAGTGAGCGGATCAAGAAACTACAATTTACAAATGGAGATAGTTTACCGTCATTGTTTATGTGCTTATTCTCTCACGCACCTATGAGGAAAGGTATTTCTATCTCTATCTCTACTATTATATAGAAATAATTTTGTGTGAGAGAGAAAGAGAGTTCCCTATGGAATCCGAAACAACTGGGCCGATTATTATGAAATTTCACACAAATTTATTTTATTATCTGGCAGTGTTCTTCGATAGTTTTTGTCTCTGAATCATATATAATAGCCTGAATTAGTTTAAAATGCAAAAGTCAAATACTATAATCCAATTGTACTCTAAACAGAAACATCATTTCGAACGCGCCCCTGTCATATCAAAGAATCTACTGTTGATTTTATATGCCGAGTCTTTCTGCTTGTGTGGTAATAAAACTTCTCAAATGCACTTGCGATGTTAGGCTGTACAAGGTGCTAACTTAGGTCAAAATCGCCTGTTTATCCTTTCATCAGTTTTTTTTTTCGATTATCAATACTTATCAAAGACATTCCGATACAAAACATATCTAACATTGCCAGATACATAAAGTAGATTTGTGTGAAATTTCATAAAAATCGGTCCAGCCGTTTCGATATCCATAGGAAACGAATTCATACATACACGAAGTTCCTTTGATATAATAGATAGTGTTGAAACTCGACTGAACCCATGGAAATAAATAACTACAACACAAAAGTAAAATAGACCAGAGAGCAAGGAAGTATATACAATATTTACACAGAGTCTATTGGTATTGTCATGGAGAGACTGTCCCAGGAGAAGGGGTCGGCTGTGTAGTCGTTGACTCTTGATCTCGTTGGGTCTCTCCCGTCTTTACGGTACCAGCCACATTTATATAATTGACACTCCACGTATGCTAATTAGGTAGATCCTACCACAACAGATAGATAGATAGATAGATAGATAGATAGTCTTTATCATTGAACTGATAAGCTCTCCATCTCATTAATCAGTATCCTCTTTTTAGCCTTGATAAATGTTGATTTATTACTAAAAAAAAGGGTAAAAGTTGGTTATATGCTTATATTCAATCTATTTAATGTTTTAGTTTTTTGCTTGTTTTTGTTTGATTCCGGTGGAATTCTTCTGTAGCTTTTCTTATTAAATCTGAGGAGGGGCTGCTCAGAGGGTTTAAATCTATCGTGTTAAAAGACACCATAAATAAACCTAGCATTAAAAGTAAGGCAGATGTATCTGGAAAAAAATTAAAATAAAAGGTATGTATTTATTTGATAAGCAAATTAGTATGGGTTAAAGATAGAAATAAAATAGAATAAAATTATAAATCTGAATTTGGTTTAAATGTAATATTATAATTATATATTTCTAATAAAATTCATGGATACACACATATACATATATATAGATTTATAATTTTATTCTATTTTATTTCTATCTTTAACCCATACTAATTTGCTTATCAAATAAATACATACCTTTTATTTTAATTTTTTTTCCAGATACATCTGCCTTACTTTTAATGCTAGGTTTATTTATGGTGTCTTTTACATATATTAAAACCCCTTCCCAATACTTTTGCTGATGAGGAAACTTTGTTTGCTTTGGTTTTTGTTTTTTTTGAAAATACTATATGTAAAAATTATTGTCCGTGGCTTAATGTCTACCACAATAAAAACATTGTTTTCCGAAACGATCGTACAAATTATTGACTTTGTTGTTGTTCCTTCTTGTGAAACGTATTTTTAATTTAATTCTAATTTGAATTTTAAATTATCAATCACATTACTTAATATTAAATTAGCTCTAGGATATTTACATATCGAGCTTATTATATATCTAAATTACAACGGGCACTTTTTTTTTTCCTGTATTTTAATTAAATTAGTAATTTTACTATTACATTAAAATACACTCTGCTCTTTAGACTATTGTTCTAATCTCCTTTAAATTTATATATATATATATATATATATATATATATATATATATATATATATATATATATACTAGCATGGGTGCCCGGCGTTGCCCGGGTGTTTGGAGGTGTGTGTTGAGCAAAAGAAAAGTGGTAGTAGGAAGGCAGGCTCGAACCCGTAGGAGGAAAAGAACGGGAAAAAAACGACGTCTTTGCTGTTACGATCACCGCCAAACCGGAAGTGACGTAGGTTTTAATTAAGGTTAGACAATCGAAAGGAGAGGATGACTTTCGTAAATATCGGCGAAAAAAGCGACCCCTCCCCCTGTATGAAACTGCCAAGTTGAAGGTGAAGAAGTTAATGTTTTTAGCCAATTTTTTGATATTTGTGGTCGGAAAGTTCGAACTTCTAAACGATACTGATCTTGTAAAAATCCGTCGCCTCTGTCGAAAGTTTTAGGCAGACATGCAAACATACATACATTTATATATTGGTAACTCAAATTTTCGACCCAAACCGATTAAAAAGCTTGCCTTATCTCTGATTACCCTTTATGTAAAATTTCAAATGTTTAGACCAGAAATTTTCTGAGTAATTTGGTAGAGACAATTTTTTTTAACTTTGACCTCTATTATGACCCCTTAGCATTTATTGGTTTGGGCTCAAATCAAGTTATTAAGTTAGATCCATGTCCAAGGAACCTGTATCTAATATTTCAAGTGTTTAGACCCAAAATTGGCGAAGGAGTTTGGTAGAGTTCTCAAAGGTCAAATCGTTAACAGCCAAATTTGTGTCCGAAAACCGATTACCAAGATTTTCCTAAATCTCAATACTCTGGATATCAAATTTCGAGTCTGTAGACTGAAAATTGACAGAGTAATTGTGTAGGGGAATGTACACAGACAGACAGACACACACACAGACTTTCGCTTTTATATATATATTAGCATGGAGTGCCCGGCGTTGCCCGGGTGTTTGGAGGTGTATGTTGAGCAACAAAAAAAAAGAACGGTCATTTTTTTTAAATTTGACCCCTATCATGACCCCTTAACATCTATTGTTTTAGCAAAAAGGTCTAAGTTATTCACAAACCGTTTCTGCCTGCAGAGAGAGGGTTTGCAATAGAGATGGATTCGAATGACTACTCGATCGGCCTCGAAATAAAATTGAATGAAAGTCATCCTGCCCACATCTGGGTTATCCAATAAATGATTTCCTATTGCGGAATCTAAATTATTGTGTGTGGGGTTGAGGAGGTTTTATTTTTATTTTTATTTCGAAAACCTGAAAAAAACATGCTGTCCAATTCTTGTTTAAAAATGAACGCTGGTTCGCCCGACATAGACAGCATCACACTGACATTGGGATTTATATATAATATTGCTAAGTTTATTGCGAGGCAAAATGTCCTTCTTGAAAGAAGAAAATGCAGGTTTCGTATTGAAAATAACTCTAGATAAAACGGATGGAAAACAATTGTTGATAGTTTGTTTAAGTTGATTAATGAGAGGGACACATTTTCCCCCAACCCATGGCAACTTAAGATAAACATGACATTTTGAACGGCCAAAGGTTACACATTTATTAAATTGGTTGATTTTAAATTTAAAACATTTATCAATTAAGAATTCTGGGTAGTCATTATCGATTAGAATTTCCTTAATTTTTGTAATTTCAGTATCTAGTCGACAGAGGAACAAATAACCAAGGCCCTATGTGTTAGAGAATGGATAGAGAGAGAGAGAGAGAGAGAGAGAGAGGGAGTGTGAATTATAGTGTAGACACGTTGACCGGAAGTCAATATCAGCTGATTAGATTGCGTGTGAGTCATGTGATCAGGTTAGCAGAATCGGGGAGATTTGGTTGAGACTTGGAAGAGAGCGGACGGCTTCGCTGTTGTCTCCTCCCCTTCGGGTGGTGGGGGGAGACGAACGCTGACGTGGTAGAAATAAGACCTAGAAGAAGAAACAACACAGGCCAAATTCACTTTCTATTCTTCTGCGATCGATCTGGAAGGTGAATAAAAAACTATAGAACCAATTTCTTGTCTTGGAGCGAAATAAATCTTCGTCCCCAAAAACAAGTACCAGTTTCTCTCCCAGACGAGATGTTCCAGATTGACCAACAAAATGGCAGAAGGTATGTTCGAATGCGTGTCATACACACAACGTAACAGTCCTTTAGAGATAACAATACAACATATGTACCAACGTATAAATTAACGTCAACTTAGTGCTTTTAGGAGTAAAAGAACACCATTTAGTATATAGACCGGTAAAGGTAGGTTTTCTATATATCTTTCAATCAACACGTCGAGAAAAAGGAGAAAGTTGTCCTTTTCTATCTCCATAGTAAAAGATAAAGTGTGATGTAAGGCGTTGAGACATTTTAAAAAATCTAAAGGTCATGAGAAGGAAAAGCCGCAAACGTATCATCCACTTAACGAAAATATAAAGCATAGGTGCTATGTAGTGAATTGAAAAGGTTTTATTCGTAAAACCCAACGAAAATGTCGGCAAGGATGGGACCTAAGGAGCTGTCCATGGAAACCCCATCAATTTGTTGGTACATCACGTTATCGAAATTAAATCGACGAATTTTGTGCATTATTAATTTTAATTTCTTCCCCGCATTTTATTTTTTAAAAAAGATAAAAAAAATGCCATTATTTGCCACTGAAGAGGATGGCGAAAGACGTCTAGGGTCTAAAAGAATTCTTTTTACTGTCATTGGTAAATTTTGTATCACAAATAAACTCTTTTACTAATATACATATATATATATATATAATTATTTTTTTACTATAATAATTAAATATATATATGTGTGTGTGTGTGTGTGTGTGTGTGTGTGTGTGTGTGTGTGTGTGTGTGTGTGTGTGTGTGTGTCAGCTGCATTAACGGTTTAGATCAAAAACGAGTGCAGAATTTATGCCCAGTCTCTACACAGCAAAGTTTATTTATATACAATTAAAAGACTGTAATATGCAATATTAAAGATTGTATTTGCACAGGACATCAAAGACCATTTTCCTCGTTAAAACTAAACCATAAAATCTAAGTGCATTCCATTAAATTGTTTGATTAAGTCATAAAATAATAATAATATATATATATATATATATATAATAATATATATATAATATATATATATATATATATATATATATATATACACAGAGAGAGCGAGAGAGAGAGAGATTAGGTTGGTGCAAAAATAATGTCATTTTTTGACGTATATATATCTGATAAAAAAACATTATTTTTTCACCAAACTAATATATATATATATATATAATTATTGCAATAATAATTTTTAATGCCTATAGACGCTAGTGTTTCATTCTTTTCAGTGCAGGGTGACACGATTACTACTGATCGGGAGATTTGAACTCATCTCTGACTCCATTAGCAAGGAAAAAACCTCACGGCCAATCTCAACCACGTTGATTTTTTTTTATGTAACGTCCGGCCATAGTTATGATTATAACTTCATGATCTATGCATGCCAGCTTAGGTGACCGACTTTCTATTAGAATTTTAAAGTGCTCAGCAATAAGAACCGATTTTCTTACAAGGGCTGACTTAATTATTACAATAATAATTTTTGAATACCTACAGACACTAATGTATCATCGTTTCGGGAATATTATATTTATATATAATATAATATTATATTATATTTATATATAATATAATATTATATTATATTTATATATAATATAATATTTTATTATATTGATATATAATATAATACAGTGTTGCTAAAAAGTCACTTTACCATTGAATTTTTTTTTCAATAAATAAATTTTGATTTACGTGACATTACTTTTCATAAATAAATCAAAATCAAATTCCAATCTTTAAACCATGCAATAAAACAAAGAATTCATGAAGTACCCTCATTTGCAGGACTTGACGAGGTAGTCCTCCAAAATATTATTCCAGGCTGTCATGATGGACTGCTTCAAGGTTTCAAACGTTGTCTTAAGGAGAATAGCTTCCCATCATCCTGGAAAATCTCATCAGTATGCCTTGTATTTAAGAATTCAGGTGATCGCTCATCCCCCTCTCAGTACAGGCTAATAAGTCTCCTGTGCGTCATGAGTAAGTTGCTGGAATCTGTGTTAAATACAGAAGTAATCAACCATCTCAACAAAAATAACCTTCTTAGTGACACTCAGGTACGTCCAAGGATGGAATAGCGTTGCCACATCTAGGCAGGAGCTGCTAGAAAGGACTTGTCCTGCCTTGATAGAGTTCAAAATATACTTCGTAGCCTCGTAGGAGATGTCCTTTTCTCTTCCCTACAACCTCTATCTCACAGAAGAGATGTTGTGTTTGCCTCTGATATATCCTTATTTTCATGGAAAGTGTTCGACTGAGCTTCAGTCTATGGTCTCCCCTCGCCAAACTTTCACAAGAAACACTCGTCTAGCTGAAAACACTATCAATAATTCCCCCCACTCTTTATATGTGCCTAAACCTAAACGTAGATTCCATGAACAAAGCTTCTTTCTTAGAACTGCACGCCTGTGGAATTGTCTTCCGTTTTCCTGCTTTCCGGCTGACAAGAATATGGTTGTCTTCAAGTCTAACGTAAACAAGTTCTTGATGAGCCGTTCCATATAAGTTAACAAATTTACCGAATTTCCATTACTAATGATTACTATATTGTCCAATTTCTACTGTACACTTTTTAACCCTTATCCTCGAGTGGCCTCTTGGCCTTGATACTGTGGTGATGCCTGTGTTAAAAAAAAGAAGTCATAATAATAAACATCATAGCCAACAAAGAAGTTATAGTCAAAGAAGTTATAGTTAAAAAAAGAAACCATGCTCTGCGTCCATAACGCTCCAAACAGAATAGCCAAGGACATTTACGTCAGTTGAGCAGGACGGCCAGAAGGAGGTTGGCCAAAGCTCTTCAAAGTTGTTGGCCAAGAAATTTTGAATTTGGTAGCCTTATCACATGGTGCAGAGTCCTGGATGAAGACCTAGTTGTTCTCTGGGTAATTAGCCTTGAAAAATGGGAGGACACGCTATCGGAGAAGGCTGTAATATTCCTTGGCACCGCTCTTTTCATCTTTTTGGGCAGAAAACGTTTTCCGTCTGAGGTCATTATTTTGACCCGGTGTTTGGTCCTCATGACTGGCTTCATATTGCTGCTCGTAGTTGCAATCATGCAATCATTGCGTCGGTTCTGGTCGACGGTAAAAAGCTTTTCGTCACTGAAGATTTTCAACTTTTAGTGCATTCTCCCTATTCTTAACCAACACAGGACCTTTTTGCAAGCTGATTTTTCTTCTGGGGCTTTGTGAGGTGCCTGACGACTCTGACGAAAGAATGCATTCCCAAGTCCTTCTTAAAAACCATGCGACTGGTCCCCTCGTTTTTGTATTTGGCTAGCTTCTGCATTGAGACTGTTGGATCCTGTTTGATTGTGGCCCCCACTTGCTTGATGAAAGCCTATGTCCGTTTTTTGTTGGCTGAAGGGGGGAGACCTTTCGATGTTACCTGTAACCTTTAATTTGGTCCTGACGTTGTAGACTGTTACCAAGGACACTCCAACGATGGCAGCGATGTCCTTGGGGCGAGTTTTCGCAACGAATAGTGGCTCAAACGACAGCTGACGAATTTCTGTGTATCTGAAAAAAAAAGGAAATTAAGATCGCATTAATCCATTGGCGAGAAATTTGAAATCAAAGTCGATTCTAAATTCCGCTTACGCATCTTGTATATATATATATATATATATATATATATATATATATATATATATATATATATATATATATATATATATATATATATCATTCAATACCGCGTTTGAATATATGGTGTAGTGTCATTTAGAACTGCTTTAAAGCTTCCCCGCTCACTCATTTCCCAACCAAATTGCAAACAATTATTATAGTTTATAGATAACCTATACACAGCTATATTGTGAAGAAAACATTTCACTTTTCGGTCAGTAAAACAAAACAAAAGTTATGATGAATTTTCTGGTGTTCAAAATCGTAAAAATATGTAAGGGGGTCAGCGATGCTTTTTATGACTGGTTACCATAGCAACCACGTCGCTTCAGCGACTACTGCTGCTACTAATTCGAAAAAAGAAGTAATAAGTGAAACACAGAGAATGAGAAGATGAAAAGAGAGATAATTGGGAGGATTTCATTAAAAGCAGACGAGTGCCGTAGATTGTTATCATATATGTGTTTATGGGGACAAAAAAAGACTGAAATTAAACAAAGAACAAGTGAATTTATTGGAAGCCTGAGAAAATCATGGATTATAAATTTTTTTAAATGCAACCATGAAAAGTAATATGGTTAAACTTAAACATGGAAAAGTAAAAGATTTGTTGTTAAAACTGGAAAAGAAAAGGACAAAATATTATAGTATATATTATATATATATTATATATATATACACATATCTATCTATCTATCTCTCTCTCCCTATATATATATATATATATATATATATATATATATATATATATATATATATATATATATATATATATATATATACACACACACACATTTAGTAGTCCTGTGAGTTTAGCCGCGTGGTAGAGGTCCCGATTTTGAATTTCGCTAGATTCAGCCACACTGATGAATCGTAGACGACGAAACAGGTGTCAGTGGATAATTATATTTTAAAAATAATATATATGCCGCTCCGCATTTAGGGGGTACCAAATAGGTTAAAGGGAAAATTATTCTCAACGCGCATTTAGGTAAAAATGCACTTTCGTATAAATAATTGAATTCATTCAAGAAAGTATCGCTAACAAAAACAAATAAACACACACACACACACACACATACACACACATATATATATATATATATATATCTTCTTTTTCTATCTATATTCTGAGGTGTGCTATAGGCCTATTATCTCTAAACTTCCTCGATAAGCTTACATTCCTTTTTTTCTGGTGAGAGTTCACTGTGATAATTTGTTAGAATCAATGGAAGTTGGAAAATCTTTTCTCTCTAATACATTCATCCTACCCCCGCTCCCCATTTACACTGCTATTTGATCGTTCACAAGGAATAGTACAAAGAAACACCGGTGGCTTAAAAAACTGGAATGTTATTACAACGTTCCTTTACGTTCTATGTTTTCTTCTGGGTGAAACGAACCATTAGACTTAACTCATTCGAAGGTTTATTTATGTCATTTTTTGTTTTCTTTTTCTTTCGCTTTAGTTCGTTTGGAAGTTGACACAAAAAAAACAGGATTGGCATTATCACGTTCATTTTCTACTGTTTAGTTATGCCATTTTTCGTTTTGTTTTTTTGTTTTTTTTTCTTTCGCTTTCTTTCGTTTGGAAGTTGACTGCAAAAACCAGAATGGCATTGTAACGTTCATTTTATACTGTTTATTTATGCCCTTTCTTCCCTATGTTTTCGTTTTACAAAACGCGTACATTTTCCCCCTGATTTTCGCTTTTTATTTCTCCGATTTATTTAGTTATTTATTTATTAAATAACTTACACGTTTGTTCCAAACAACCGGGCAACGCTGGGTACCCCTGCTAGTATATATATATATATATATATATATATATATATATATATATATATATATATATATGTAAAAATATATGTCTCTCTGTGAGTGTCTGTGTATGTCAGTGTGTGTACGCTTCCCTACCAAATAACTCTGTCAATTTTCGGTCTTCAGACTCGAGATTTGATATAAGGGGTATGAAGATTTGGAAAAGTCTTTTTAGCCGGTTTTCACGCCGACATTTGACTGTTAAAGGGCCAAAGTTAACCGATTTGACCTTTAAGTACACTATCAAACTCCTCCGCCGACTTTGGGTCTAAACACTTGAAAGTTTAGACATGGGTTTAACTTTATAATTTGATTTAAAACAATAAATTTTAAGGAGTCATAATTAGGGTCAATTTTTTTTTTAAATTGACCTCTGTGGTCTCTACCAAATTATTCGGCCAATTTTTGGTCTAAATATTTGAAATTCTACATAAAATGTAATCAGACATTGGACAAGCTGTTTAATCGTTTTTTCTTCTGAAAATTTGGCTTCCAAGGGGTCAAAGTTCAAAAGATTTTACCTTTGTGATCTCTAGCAAACTATTAAGCCAATTTTGGGTCTAAACGTTTGGGATTTTACATAAAGGGTATTCGGAGATGTAGCAAACGTTTTAATTAGTTTTTGGGCAAAAAATGGCTGGCAAGAGGTCAAAGCTTACAGAGTTGACCTTTGCAGATTCTACCAAACTCCTCCGCCAATTTTGGGTCTAAACACTTGAAATTTTAGATATAGGTTACTTGGACATAGGTAAAGCATTTTAACTTAATTTGAGCCCAAAACAATAATTGTTAAGGGGTCAAAATTGGGGTCAATATTTAAAAAAGTTGACCTCTGTAGTCTCTAACAAATTTTCTCTATTATAGTTATGGAAGCCTATTATCTAGAAAGGCATTACCGTGTGAACGTTCCACGATTTTACCTTTGAAAACTCTACCAAACTCCTTTGCCAATTTTAGGTATAAACACTTGAAACTTTAGATGTTGGTTACTTGGACATGGATCAAAGTTTTTAATTTGATTTGAGCCCAAAACAATAAATGTTAGGGAGTCATAATTTGGGTCAAATTTTTTTTTAAAAATTCCTCTGCGGTCTGTACCAAATTACTCAGCCAATTTTTGATCTAAACATTTGAAATTTTACATAAACCGTATTCAAACATAGGGCAAGCTTTTGAATCGTTTTTTTAGCCGAAAATTTGGCTACCAAGGAGTTAAAGTTCAAAAGAGTTTACCTTTGCGTTCTCTGGCAAACTCTTCAGTCAATTTTAGGTCTAAACATTAGAAATTTTACATAACGGGTATTCAGACATGCAGCAAGCTTTTTACTCAGTTTTAGGGCGAAAATTTGGCTGCCAAGAGGTCAAAGTTTACAGAGTTGACCTTTGCAGACTCTACCAAACTCCTCCGGCAATTGTGAGTCTAAACACTTGAAATTTTAGATGTAAGTTGCCTGGACATGAGTCAAACATTTTAATATATATATATATATATATATATATATATATATATATATATATATATATATATATATATATATATATATGCACATAAAGTTATGTCTAGTACATAGGGACCCGGCAAAGCCGGGCTGAACTGCAAGCAAGCTGAATAGCACAACGGTTAGGAGCAATAAAGTTTCGATCTTGGCTTGACGTATTTGCTCGTCTAGCCGCACTGATGAGCTGTGAAACAGGAAACAGCGAAACAGTACTGTGTGTGGATTACTATAATGCTCCCTATCTTGGGTTGAGCATATTAGGAAGTGATATACAAATTACCATTAGCGTATTAAGCGATGCTCTTTGTGTAAAAACATCGAGCTTAGGTATTTGGACAATAAAAAACATTCTTAATTCACTGCCCGGTTAGCAGCAGCCGAATAGCGCAACGGTTAGAAACTCTGACTGTCGTTTGGGCGGTTGGGTTTCGATCCTGGCTTGAAGTAGTTGCTTATCTAGCCGCATAGATGAGCTTTGAAACAGCGATACAGTACTGTATGTGGATGACTATATATATATATATATATATATATATATATATATATATATATATATATATATACACGATGTGCCTTTAATAAGCTTCCACAGTTTGCTACACATCTTATTAGATGATTGACCAATTTTTATGATTTCAGATTCAAATGGACAGTTTCAACAGGAATTGGAATACACCCTACTAAAGCCTGATTATTACAGCTGGTGAATTTAAAAATGCGATCTGGAGGTGAGGATACTTAAGACGATCGATATTCAATGAAATTCTGTTTTAAACGTGAAAAAAAAAAGCCACAGAAGCGTACAGACGTGTAACTTTTGGTTATTCCCTTAGCTTAAGGAAACCCTTAGAGGTTGAAAAAATCGAGTATGATGCTTCAATTGTGCTCTAAACAGAAACATTCATTTCGAGCGCGCCCCTATGATATCAAAGAACTTACTGTTGATTTTATATGTTGAGCCTTTCAGCTTGTGTGGTAATAAAACTTCTCAAATGCACTTGCAGTGTTAGGCTGTTCCTTCTTTCATCGGATAATTTCGATTATCGATTAACGATACTTACGCAGATAATACGATAAAAAAACCTACATAAGGACACTGTCAGATACATAAAAGACTTTCGGGTGAAATATCATAAAAATTGGACCAGCCGTTTTAGATTCTATAGGGAATGAACTCACGCACACAGACACGCACACAGACACGCACACACACGGACACACACAGACAAAGTTTATTTTTATATGATAGTAGATATGTATATTAAATAAATATAAATGGCTTTATGTATAAAAACATTATTGCCTACACGTATGCATACATGTATCAGCTGCGTTTGTGTACATAAAGAAATTTATACAGTCATATCGTTCTACTTAAAGAATACTACTTTATGAACCCTGGAATTTCATTGAATTTACAATTTACATATATATACAGCAACAACGTAACCTGAGATGCGGTCGTGGCCGAGATTGAACTCACTACACGAGTTTGTAGTGTAATTCAAATATTTTCAGTAGGTGAATACTTGATGCTTCGTAGAGCTATCAAGGGTATTTTTTTATCATGAAGCGATCACTATTTGAGTTGCCTACCACGGCTTAAGAGAGGCCCATCTATACTTGAGAGAAGGATAAACCGCCAGTTTCCCAACCTTGTATTTTATTGCGCGGTACAACAACGCAGTCACCATCTACTAGGTGTATCAGAATTTTTGGACAAGTCGCCATTGAAAACTTATAAATATAATTTCAAACCATAAATTTTTATTTCAATAAAATGAGGAAAGACCAAAATTTAATATCATAAAAGGTTTCACCGAAAAAATATACAATTTTTTTTTCATCGGTTTTATTAAAAAAAAAGTTCACGATAAATAAAAAATGTAACACGTGTGGATGTAATATATATATCTAACTGTGAAAAAATCACTTACCTGTTTCAACTTATTAATATTTGATTGCTTTGAGAATTTAATTATATTTATATATTATATTCCATGTATTTTTTAAATGAAAGGATTTTTCAACCAAGTACCGTGTCTCCGACGTTTGTTTATCGGCCATTAAAATACCCGTATGTAAAAAGAATTCTCACTTTAATATGTACGGAAGTATGGAAGGGGAAAACCCCCGTTTCAATGAAGCCTAATCTCCCTTGTGTACTTTTCACATATTTCAGTAGAAGTCTTTATTGCGCTACCATACTTGCAAAGTGTATATTTTCCATTTATGGATTTTGACCATTTACACATTGACCGAGCGACTTATTTTCGGTTTTTTTTTACTATCTTAGAGAAATACCAGAACTTTCTTTTTAATATATTGTCAGTCTTAATTACTGAGAGAATGTTTTTTTAAACATCAAAAAAAAAAAAAAAAAAAACAATGACTAAAATAGAATAAAATATCCTCAGCGTCCAATATTGAATGGAAAATTATAAGCATAAAATAAACTCCAACTTAAAAAAAAAACAAAAAAACAAAAAAAAATCCACTTTTCGAAAAAAAAAAAAGGATTTACACTTTGAACTTTACAGGTAAATTGTTAAAAACTTTTCTTTTTTTTTTTGGTTTGAAATTTGAATATTTTATTTATTGACCTTTTATGTTCAATTTGTGATATATAAAACTTTGTTACATTAATTAATTATGTAAATCTAAATAGACATTTCAAAATGGGGGGATTTAAAAAAAACGTTTGTCTAAAATATTATATTCGGTTTATTGGAAAGAGCATAAAATTTCCCATTGACCCTGAAAATATCGTAAAAGTGAATCAATAGATAAATTTTGATAGATTTTTAAAGTTAAAAAATTGAAAAATATTTAACTCGTAAAAATCAATTGATTTCACTACGTAAAAAAAATGGCTGCCTAGAAGCGTGCCGGCACTTTGTAAACACTGGTTTTTGAAAGATAAAAAATAATATTTCTATTACGTTTTATACAACTTTAATAGTTTATTTTGGAAGTATAATCCATCAAGAAAATAAGCAAACCACTTTTAAATGGGAAATTACGAGTTTTTTTTTTTTTTTTATATGTTATTCCCAGTTTCGTGTTGGGGGTGTCAAAAATTCCCTCAAAATTCTGATACACCTAACCATCTTCGTATATATACACACGTGTGTACATGCGTGCGTATGTGTGTGTGTGTGTGTGTGTGTGTGTGTGTGCGCGCGCACGCGCGTGCGTGTTTATGCTAATGAAAGTAATTCATATCGAAAAGGAGTTCACTGTCTTCAGATCTGTCGGCATGAAAACACCTCGAAGTACAGCAATCAAAAATCGACCGCACTCATGCATATATAAACATCCAAAATCTACCTACCCTAGTGTCTCTATTGTCAACCTGTCTGTCTGCCTCGCTCAAGTAATAACAAGTTAAAAGCCAACTTTGATGTCCTCTCTCGTAAATCAAGGAAATTCTCGACAAAACACAATCCGATATTAAAAAAACACACAAAAAAAAACACGAGTGGAAAGAAACGACGTCATTCTATGGTTTGAATGCGTCCTTGCATGGTTATAAGAGGCTTTGTCCGTTGGTATCGGTAGGATTGTCGGTCAATCAATCACACCTCAGCTTGAAATTGTATATTCTTTCAAGATAAAGCGCGGCCAAGTAAAGGAAATGTCATTCTTTTGTCGGTTACGCCTCAGCTTGAAATGGTGTTGTCGTCGCAATACACGTATATTCAATGTACGGATCTTATTTTAGATGCGTCAAATATACTTTGGGAGAGACTTTGTCCATCAATCCTTCTTTCACGTTATGATTAAAATGTCTGGTGCTATCAGATCAGGCTGTCTGAAGATATTGACTTCCTGGCTTAAATGCACCGAACATTGTTGATATTGCTTTTCCTTTCTCTTTGCAAAACTCAATCATGCTCTGTAAAAAAAAAAAAATGTTTCTCTACAAAACAATCAAACACATGAAAAATTATTTTACGAACTTGATTCATAAGAACCTTTCTTAAAATGATTGAACCTGAAAAAAAATGTATTCATTTTGCGGACTATTATCCTCATCTTTTATAGTTGTTGTTTAACGACGTTTCGGCCAACTATTCCTCTGGCCTTTACCGGGATATTAAAACGGGGCCCGTAGCGCAATGGATAGAGACGTTGAGTCCCTACAGTTCCAGGTGAGCATTGTCTGAAAATAGCGGTTTCAATCCTACCCAAAGCGGGCTAGAGGATTAGTTGGCCAAAATGTGGTGAGACAACAACAACTATGGAAGGCAGTAATTACTGAAGATACAGTTGAAGATTTGGCATTCCTATCCAGTCGCGATGAAGGCGAGAAGAATAGTTGGCCGAAACGTCGTTAAACAACAACTATAAAAAATGAGGATAATAGTTCGCAAAATAAATAAATAAAATATACAAATTACTCCTCTAAAAAGAGTGCCAATGATTAAACCGAAAAGGGTTGATATGTCGTAAAATAAGACAACCACATTAACCAAGATTTGAATGTGAGATTTCAAACAAGAAATGCGTGTTCTTAGGATGTTCTCCCCATTGGTGTGGGCAGAGAACAGCGTGACTGAGTATAGCGTGGCCACCCATTCGCCTATATGCTTCTCTCTTTCTCTCTCTCTCTCTCTCTCTCTCTCTCTCTCTCTCTCTCTCACGCACACATACACACAGACACACACACGTGTACACCAGTAGTACACAGTAGTATTCATCGCTTTTCTGTTTTCTGCAACTATTTCTTTTCTTTAATAAATGCTTTTCATAAATCAACATTAGCGTCGAAATGGTTTTGCTCCAACGAAAACTATACAGGTTGGTCTGTCATACTTAAGTTTGAAATAACATTTTAGTTGGTTTGTCACACTTAAGCTTCAAGTAACACTTCTGTTGGTCTGTCACACTTAAGTTTGAATTAGCATTTCCGTTGGTCTGTCACACTTAAGTAATACTTCCGCTTGATCTGTCACAATTGTAAAACAATTCTTTAATAAATCTTATAAATCAACATCAGCGTTCGAGTGGTTTTGTATACAGAGAAAGAAGAACCTGGGTTCAACGACAACGACAACAACAACAACGAACGTATAACCGTAGGTTATAATCACGTGGACACACCTGTTACCGTTAGATGACCGAAGTTAAGCGACGTTGAACTTGGTCAGTACTAAACTGAAAGACCATTAGAGAAGACCAGACGCTGCGTGTGCTCTCTGCATTATTTCGGCATTGTTTTTAGTCGTCATGGACTTGTTGACATAAGAACCAAGCAGTGCTGACTGAGGGCAGGGACGTGTGGCGACAACCTTGATACATTCTACACATATTCGTCTGTTTTCCTCTCTTTACCCCTTTAACTTCTACTCGCTCTTTTCTTCTTTATTTACATTATTTATTTATTTACAACATCCTCTTAATCACTTTCTCTTGCTCTGCTATTAATGTTTCCTCTGTTTTCCCCCGTCTTATCACTTCTAGTACAATTCGCTAATTCATCAAATCATTTAAAATGTGCGATGTGCAATCGGGCCAAGACCACAGTGTAGTATCTGTTCTGGTGTTAACTACAAGTTTTTCTGTCCTCAGTCAGAGGAGAAATCTTTCATGACTGAGATAATTTTTATTTTCATTCCGATCCAGATTGCCCCTTTTTGGCAAAGCTGGATTTTCCCCACATTAAAAGTCGACCTTGTGTCAAACTCTGCTCTCGTGGGGAGATAAGTAAATAGGAGCCACCAACCAACAAATCAAACGAGCCAACCAGATCCGCAGAGTTTTAGTATTAGGTCGGTTCAAAAAAAATTTTCTGATTAAAATCTTATCTTGAAAATGAAAAAGAGTTGTTGTTTTTTTGTTTGTTTTGTTTTTTATTTTGTTTTTTACTTTGTTCATAACGATAACGATCATCGCTTTCTATAAACTTGATTCCATCTGTCACGGGCTTATAAGCGCCTCTCTTGTAAAATTCTTTTTTTGATGTGAAATATGAATCTGAATCATATGCAATCTCCCATCTAAATGGCTTTGTAACCTTCGAAATAATTAATAATCCGAGAAAGCTAGGTCATGATTATATAGAGGATGGAACAAGATTTCCTAACTGAATTATTCTAAAGTTATTTGGTCAATAGTGCTGTGTGGGGACGAGTATTATCATGATGGAAGGTGAATCCCTTTCTGTTTACTAAAAGAGGTTATTTTGGCGTCAACATGATTGAAAATATTGGCGAAAAAATATGAATGAAGCTTTAATAATCTGAAAGCAAAACGTTATAAAAGAATCATGGTGATACGTTTAAGCAAAAAAAATATTGGCCACTCAGGCAACCATAAGATAGCGATAATCTACCAGTCGGAGAAAAATAAAGGTAGGTTGTTGTACAAACAATCTTTAGAATATATAAAGAAGGAAATAAACGAATAAATAAATAAATAAATGAATCTAGCATATATTTGGTTGGAAATGCAGAGACAAGGAGAGAGAAAAAAAAAAGGAAAAAAGAATTGAAGAGAGATAGAGAAAGAAGAGATTCACATGAATGAAATTATTGCAAAAAAGAAAAATAAATAAATAAATAAAAATAAATGATACTTTTATAATCTGAAAGCAAAAAGTCATCAATGAATCATGATGATACGTTTAAGTAATAACAATATGCATATAAAATAAATTGCAATGATTCAAAATGTCCCTTCTACAAACCGGCAAAACCTTTTGCACGGACTTGATAACACTAATAATGAACTACAGACCGACAAAAACGACCTCTTATACGGATGCCTACATCCATCCAACTGTGAGAGATGTATGGGCGGACAGATTCCAAGACAGGCACAGTATCTTATTCAGATTTCTAAATGTGACAAAAAAAATTCTGATTGAATTCAAGAATAGAGAAACGTTCTCGAGATTGCAATCCTGGCGTTTATACGTCCATTAAAAATGTTAATATACATCCAATATACGGCATAATCACGTTGACACATCGGTTTTCGTTAGATCATTGAAGTTAAGCAACGTTGAACCTGATCAGTACTAAAATGGGTGACCATTTGGAGAATTTGAAGTACTGTATGCGCTCTCCGGTTATCTCGCCATTGTTTACAGTGGTCCTGAATCTGTCCTTGCTATTGGACTCAAGCAATGCCGATTCAGGAGAGGTGTGGTTGGTGCTTGCGCAATCCTTACCTGACAATTACACGCGCAGCTACCTTAACAGTTGGTATCCATTGTCTTTCAAGACTGAACGGAGGCATCGATAAACATTTTAGTATTGTGTAGATTTTCAGTGCCAAACGCGCAAATCGAATAGACGCATCTTAAGAATCCCGTCCTTGTTTCTGTGTTCGAATCTCTTTGTTATTTGTTCTTTGGTATGACGTCAGGAAATCTTTTATTTCGTTCTCTTTCTGTTTACTGTTTTGTTCGTCCAGAACCGCGTCCCTCTATTCGTTGTTGTTCGACCGGTACACGAAAAGCTGTTTGCAGCCAATGGCGGCAAGTGGATATCGATTGTTGTCTGAGGGGAATTTTTTTTTTTTTTTTTTTTTTTTTTTTTTTGGACACCGGTTGACCTGTGGCACAAAATAGTCCTTGATGCGGATGCTGGTTCAAGTTCATCACTTTCATTATCGAATTAATATTCTCCCTCCAGCAAAAGATCGGATGTTATGTTTTCTTATTCTTCTTCACCCCAAGCAGAACACATTGCCACGTTGGCGTGAGAGACTACTATTTGGGACAATGTCTAAAAGGGAACTATGTAGGGAGTTGAGCAGCGAGTTGTCTTTTCAAATTAAATTTAAATTTCTACATGTAAATATAGTCAGACCAGCAGGAAGCAGTGAGGAATTCCAAAGTCTAACAATTCCTAGAAATAAACTATTATAATAGCAGGCATTCCGGCATCTAGGGACCTTTACGGTGAAGCGTTGTAAATTTACTGCTAGTCCGGTTAGTCGGATGTATTTACGTCAAGGGAGCACAAGTGCTACGAGTTCGACATTAAAATACTTGTGAAAAAAGGCATAGTAGACATAAAAATAAGTGTCAGCTACAATAAAAATGCTTAACTAAAAGTATACTTTATTTGGCAAATGTTTTCTTGGAAAATAAGCCTAGTCTGGAAAAATTTTATATAACAGGTACAGAGACCGATTTAAGACTAGACACAGAAATTATAAAATTTATTTTAATATCCCAGATAAGAGAAACATATATCGTTGTCCAGACAAATATAGGCTCTAAGGGAATATAATAAAGTACTTGTAGTAAAACTGAGTGTCTTAAGGAAAGCTTCAATCCCAACAGCACACAATCCTAAATGAAGAACTGGCTATTGTTATGCTGGTGCAAAAATAATGTCGTTTTTTATATAAGTTTAACGTAAAAAAAACTACATTATTTTTGCACCAACCTAATAGTACATTCCATTGATCATAATAAATTACTGAATAAAAAAGATGAATTATGTATAAGTTGCAGACATTTCAAACAGTTCACCTTATATAAACATACCAATTATCTGGTGAAATAAGGAAGATTTACCATATTTTATGATAGAAAGGTTAGCATATTCTCTATGTTGTTGTTTTTGTTTTTTTTTACATGGTATTCACCAGTTATCAAGGCCTAGGGGCCACTCGGGGATAATGGTTATTGCGGGTACATTAATCAATGGGATAATATCGTAGTAATCGTTAGTAATGGAGATTTGATGAAGTAGATTACTTAAGGGGGCGGCTTATCAGGAATTTGTTTATGTTGGACTTGAAGATATCCAAGTTGTAGTCAGATGGAAAGCAGGCAAACGGAAGAGAGTTCCACAGGCGTGCAGTTCTAAGGAAGAAACTTTTTTATGGAATCTAAGTTTTGATTTAGGCACATATAAAGAGTGGGGAAAATTATTAACCGTGGTTTAGCTAGACGGGCGTTTTTCATGAAAGATTGGCGAGAGGGGCCAGAGATTGGAGCTCAGACAAGCACTTGCCATGGGAATATCGATAAAACAAAGACAGGCTCGCAACGTCTCTTCTGTTGGGGGAGAGGTTGCAGGGAAGAAAAAAGGGCATCCCTCACTAAGCAACGAAGTCTATTTTGTACTCTGTCAAGGCAGATTTCTGATAATATTTAAAATTCCTTAAGTATCTTAATTAGATTTAGCTACGTAATGAGGAATTAAAATTTATAAATTGGACTAAAATGCGATGTGGAGTTCAATAATTCAGAGTAGACTATAATTCCTATTTACTTGCCTACCCACGAGGACAGAGTTAGACACAGGGTCGGTTTTTAATGTGGGGAAAATCCAACTCTACCAAAAGGGACATTCTGGATAAGAACAAAAATAAAAATTGTCTCAGTCATGAAGAATTTCTCCTCCACTGACCGAGGACAGAAAAGATGAAGCATCAGAACAGATACTACACTCTGATCTTCACCCAAAGGCCAAGAAGTTAATCATTGTACTATTAATGAATATTTATTTGAATATGTAACTGAGTAAACGGTTTGCACTATCGAAAATTGCACAGTCTGTGCATATAAAACGCCTCCATTTCGTCGCGAGAGACAATGAATACCCTTTTAATGCTAATTGCATGTGTAATTGTGAGGCAAAGGTTGCGCAATCACAACCATACCTCTCCTGAATGTGCACTGCTTGAGTCCAGTGACAATAAGGGGTTTAAGACGATTGAAAACAATGCCGAAATAAGCAGAAGGCACATACAACACGTAGAATTCTCAAATGGTCACATATTTTAGTACTAACCAGGCTCAACGTTGCTTAACTTAACTTAACTGGTGATGTAACAGGAAGTGGTGTGTCAACGTGATCATTTCGAACATATCTGTCGTATATATGCATACATAAATAGTTATATATAAGATGAAATGTGATGTTGGATGTTTATTCACGTTAGGAAAATCTGTGAATGAACTTAGCTGATCTATAATTT
>NC_136501.1:21677444-21774944 GCF_053919585.1 Euprymna scolopes
ATATATATATATATATATATATATATATATATATATATATATATATAAATGCACACTCACACACACAAATATATATATATATATATATATATATATATATATATATATATATATATATATATACATATATATATATATATATATATATATATATATATATATTTGGTAAGGTGATTAATAATTTATAATTCAAAATTAAAATTAAAAATTAAAAATCCGTTTCATAAGGAGGAGCACAACAAAGTCAATAAATTGTACGATCGTTCGGAAACGATGTTTTTTAATGTGACAGACATTGAGTCAAAAACAATAATTTTAGCATATAGTTTTTTATGAAAATAAATGTTAGAGCATGTAGAAGCTACAGACAACATCTAAATGAATTGCTCTAAGGATTATTACGGCTTTCAAAGGATGAACCATTTTAAGATTTATCTGCACTACTTAAATGCTAGGTTTATTTATGGTGTCTTTTATTTAAAAGAAAAACACCCAATATTTTGCTGATGAGGAGACTTTTTTTACATAAAATAAACTATATGCTAAAATTATTGCCCTTGAGTCAATGCCTGTCACATTAAAAAACATCGTTTCGTACAATTTAGTGGCTTTGTTGTGCTCCTTCTTATGAAACGGGTTTTTAATTTTTAATTTTTAATTTTTAATTTTAATTTTGAATTATAAATTATCAATCACCTTATCAAATATAAAAGTAGCTCTAGGATATTTGCCTATTGAGCTTTGATACATTGGCTTTACAACGAACATTATTCTTTCCCTGTATTTTAATAAATTTAGTATTTTACCATAACATTAAAATACACTCTGCTCTATAAAAAATTGCTCCAACCCCCTTTAAATTATATATATATATATATATATATATATATATATATATATATATATATATATATATATATATATATATGAATGAAAGGTTCGGGATGCGTTGAAAAAAGGCAATAAAATACTCGATCGAAAATGTGAAAAGCTAAATAAAATTATTTATATAAAAATTATGTTTCGTTTTGAACACCATTCATCGAGTTGTTTTTCATTTCATGAGATGCTGATAATTTATTTGGATTTTTGAAACCTTTTAAAGGGCATGCCTACTGCAATGAAACCAATGTACGTCTCTAAAATACGCGACATGTTTTTATATAAATACTTTGTATATATATATATACACACATATTTTCATATGATTATTATTCACCACGCAAAAAACTTTTTCAATATTTGTGCTGAAAAGCAAAATACGTGTCTATTCACAGCTGAGCATTTCATTTCTTTTGATGATGAGCCATTATTGAAAATCCATGGATTAAGGAAATTAACATAATTACCTTCTATATATTCCTTTTATCAAACAATAAATTCTTAACTCGAATATGTGTCTGTATTTTGATTTTCAGAATTTAACTTTAACCACTAAACTTATATATATATATATATATATATATATATATATATATATATATATATATATATATATATATATACATAGGGAAGCAAATAACTTCATAATACTATAAAACAGTACACACATTCTTCAAATCAATAAAACACACACACACACACATCCTATCCTAAAGAAAAAAAAAGAAAAAGCACAAGCAGAAAGAGAGAGTGAGAGAGAGAGAAACACAACACAGGAGTGGCCACAGCCAATAAAACAGTAATAAAAATTGAACATTCCAATGAATAGTAGACACACGTTTCCACCTCTTGGAAACATTTCAAATGAACTAAGAAAATGCTATTTTTACATCTCCAACACATTTTGAAAGTAATTTCTGAAGAGGACGCTTCACAGAACGTCTGAAACGCGTTAAAAACGATTTCAATGATTTAAAAACATTATGACAATGATCTAAACATAATTGCCAATGAAAAACCAAGACACGGAATAATAAAATAATGTTAAAAAATACACATTGTTGGTGACTACCCCCCTTTTTTTACACAGTGATCACCCACTTATCAAGGCCCGGAAGCCACTCAGGGATAAGGGTTATTTAAATATATATATCTACACACACACACACACACACACACACATATATATATATATATATATATATATATATATATATATATATATATATATATATAATTAGTTCACCAAAATCTTTGTTTTGCTTCTTATATCTCCCCAAAACTTCAGGCCTTCATTGAAGGGAGACTAAAGCTTGTTGCTATGATTTCAAATGATCGGAAATAACAGCAAGGGAGACTTGATTACAAATAGTTCTCATATTTTATATCTCCCCCTTTTGGAAATAAGGTATGATTATGAATATATCCAGAATCCAATAAACCTATACACTGTGAAATTATGTATGGAAACCAAAGAGGGGAGATACAACATCTGAGAAATATTTGGAATCAAGTCTCCCCTTTCTATTATTTCAGATCATTTGAAACCTCAAAAACAAGTTTTAGTTTCCCCTCCATCAAGGTCAGAGGTTTGGGGGAAATATCAGATATTTTGTAATTCATATGCAAAACTAGGAAAGAAATGACTTTGTAGCTATAAAAAAATGCCAAAAATAGCTTATGGGTGATGGATGATCTCCTTAACTGGCGAGATTTAGGGCAAACGTCACATAGCTCACTACATAATAATGTCATTAACTTTTCCAACGAGCCTTAATTTGTTAAATTCTGATCAATAGTCGCTGAGATTTGGAACATAAAATAGCCAAAAAAGGTGGTATATAAGGTGGTGGTGTGTGTGTGTGTGCGCGCACGCTCGTATGTGTGTGTGCTGTAACCCAATTGAATATCGAAATGCTCATATCTTTGGTTCTATATGGGACAAAACTGCATGAAAATTTGCAGATTTTTTGAAAATTATAATACTATTCTATGGTTAAAATCTTCTGACAATTGATAAAAAAAGAACCTATATTTTCAAACCGAAAGTATATGCCCAAATTTTCTTACATTTGTATATATAGTGTCCTGGCAAGCCAGCTTTAGTGTTGCTGCTTTGGGGTGAATTTTTCTTTCTTTCTTTCTTTTTTTTTTTTTTTTTGATGGTTGGGATTTGATTTTTTTTTTTTTTTTTTTGCTTCGTTGTCTCCGTTGTGGCCTTGGCAGGTCACTAATATCTAGTAAAGAAGCATAGTGCTTGTGTTGATAAGGATAGGAAATTATGGAAGATATATATATATATATATATATATATATATATATATATATATATATATATATATATATATATATATATATTAATTTGAAAAGATTTTAGATTGTCCAGTATTGCATCTTAATTCATCTTCAAGATGCATATCGCTACAGGAATGCCCTGCGGTTGTCATTATTTTTTATTTTATTTTTTCTCTTAATTATTCATGTTTTCTGTTCTCCTCTTTCAATATTCAACAAGTGTATATAATGTCTATTTGCCATCAGACATTTCTTTCTTTTTTTTTTTTTATTAACCGTCGGCCAGGCGTAAATTATTTTGCTTTTTAATGGCGGGAAAGGGAGAGAATGGGGTGAGACGAAGAGAGATAATCGGGTGAGAGAAAGGTGGAGTCTCCTCGTGTTCTAACGTCATCGGTTACGTCAAACGGAGTAAGAATTCGTTTCACCTTAGAAAACCATTGTTTTTATTCATGTAGCGACACCTATATTCCAGAAATTTTAGCAATCCTCACCGATATCAGTTTAATTCTCGCGCACAACCACCACCCTCAGCACACAGCCACCACCCTCAGCACACAACCACCACCCTCAGTACTCCTTCAAATTCATTCTCTTTTTAGTTTTAAACGCGTCATCACATCTCTATGATGGATCTGTCGAACCTAATTTTACGATTAAGTTTAAAAAAAGAAGTTGCATTTTCAAGCACGCCGACTAAAATTTAATTTAAAATTTTTCTTTATTTATTCGTGACATTTATTATGATTTTTCTTTATTTATTCGTGACATTTATTATGATTTTTCTTTATTTATTCGTGACATTTATTATGATTTTTCTTTATTTATTCGTGAAATTTATTATGATTTTTCTTTATTTATTCGTGACATTTATTATGATTTTTCTTTATTTATTCGTGACATTTATTATGATTCCATTCTTTATTTATTCGTGACATTTATTATGATTTTTCTTTATTTATTCGTGACATTTATTATGATTCCATTCTTTATTTATTTGTGACATTTATTATGATTTTTCTTTATTTATTCGTGACATTTATTATGATTCCATTCTTTATTTATTCGTGACATTTATTATGATTCCATTCTTTATTTATTCGTGACATTTATTATGATTTTTCTTTATTTATTCGTGACATTTATTATGATTTTTCTTTATTTATTCGTGACATTTATTATGATTTTTCTTTATTTATTCGTGACATTTATTATGATTCCATTCTTTATTTATTTGTGACATTTATTATGATTTTTCTTTATTTATTCGTGACATTTATTATGATTCCATTCTTTATTTATTCGTGACATTTATTATGATTTTTCTTTATTTATTCGTGACATTTATTATGATTCCATTCTTTATTTATTCGTGACATTTATTATGATTTTTCTTTATTTATTCGTGACATTTATTATGATTTTTCTTTATTTATTCGTGACATTTATTATGATTTTTCTTTATTTATTCGTGACATTTATTATGATTTTTCTTTATTTATTCGTGACATTTATTATGATTCCATTCTTTATTTATTTGTGACATTTATTATGATTTTTCTTTATTTATTCGTGACATTTATTATGATTCCATTCTTTATTTATTCGTGACATTTATTATGATTTTTCTTTATTTATTCGTGACATTTATTATGATTCCATTCTTTATTTATTCGTGACATTTATTATGATTCCATTCTTTATTTATTCGTGACATTTATTATGATTTTTCTTTATTTATTCGTGACATTTATTATGATTTTTCTTTATTTATTCGTGACATTTATTATGATTTTTCTTTATTTATTCGTGACATTTATTATGATTCCATTCTTTATTTATTCGTGACATTTATTATGATTTTTCTTTATTTATTCGTGACATTTATTATGATTCCATTCTTTATTTATTCGTGACATTTATTATGATTCCATTCTTTATTTATTCGTGACATTTATTATGATTCCATTCTTTATTTATTCGTGACATTTATTATGATTTTTCTTTATTTATTCGTGACATTTATTATGATTCCATTCTTTATTTATTCGTGACATTTATTATGATTCCATTCTTTATTTATTCGTGACATTTATTATGATTTTTCTTTATTTATTCGTGACATTTATTATGATTCTTTTCTTTATTTATTCGTGACATTTATTATGATTTTTCTTTATTTATTCGTGACATTTATTATGATTTTTCTTTATTTATTCGTGACATTTATTATGATTCCATTCTTTATTTATTCGTGACATTTATTATGATTCCATTCTTTATTTATTCGTGACATTTATTATGATTTTTCTTTATTTATTCGTGACATTTATTATGATTCCATTCTTTATTTATTCGTGACATTTATTATGATTTTTCTTTATTTATTCGTGACATTTATTATGATTTTTCTTTATTTATTCGTGACATTTATTATGATTTTTCTTTATTTATTCGTGACATTTATTATGATTTTTCTTTATTTATTCGTGACATTTATTATGATTCCATTCTTTATTTATTTGTGACATTTATTATGATTTTTCTTTATTTATTCGTGACATTTATTATGATTCCATTCTTTATTTATTCGTGACATTTATTATGATTTTTCTTTATTTATTCGTGACATTTATTATGATTCCATTCTTTATTTATTCGTGACATTTATTATGATTTTTCTTTATTTATTCGTGACATTTATTATGATTTTTCTTTATTTATTCGTGACATTTATTATGATTTTTCTTTATTTATTCGTGACATTTATTATGATTTTTCTTTATTTATTCGTGACATTTATTATGATTCCATTCTTTATTTATTCGTGACATTTATTATGATTTTTCTTTATTTATTCGTGACATTTATTATGATTCCATTCTTTATTTATTCGTGACATTTATTATGATTTTTCTTTATTTATTCGTGACATTTATTATGATTCCATTCTTTATTTATTCGTGACATTTATTATGATTCCATTCTTTATTTATTCGTGACATTTATTATGATTTTTCTTTATTTATTCGTGACATTTATTATGATTCCATTCTTTATTTATTCGTGACATTTATTATGATTTTTCTTTATTTATTCGTGACATTTATTATGATTTTTCTTTATTTATTCGTGACATTTATTATGATTCCATTCTTTATTTATTCGTGACATTTATTATGATTCCATTCTTTATTTATTCGTGACATTTATTATGATTTTTCTTTATTTATTCGTGACATTTATTATGATTCCATTCTTTATTTATTCGTGACATTTATTATGATTTTTCTTTATTTATTCGTGACATTTATTATGATTTTTCTTTATTTATTCGTGACATTTATTATGATTCCATTCTTTATTTATTCGTGACATTTATTATGATTTTTCTTTATTTATTCGTGACATTTATTATGATTTTTCTTTATTTATTCGTGACATTTATTATGATTTTTCTTTATTTATTCGTGACATTTATTATGATTCCATTCTTTATTTATTCGTGACATTTATTATGATTTTTCTTTATTTATTCGTGACATTTATTATGATTCCATTCTTTATTTATTCGTGACATTTATTATGATTCCATTCTTTATTTATTCGTGACATTTATTATGATTCCATTCTTTATTTATTCGTGACATTTATTATGATTTTTCTTTATTTATTCGTGACATTTATTATGATTTTTCTTTATTTATTCGTGACATTTATTATGATTCCATTCTTTATTTATTCGTGACATTTATTATGATTTTTCTTTATTTATTCGTGACATTTATTATGATTTTTCTTTATTTATTCGTGACATTTATTATGATTCCATTCTTTATTTATTCGTGACATTTATTATGATTTTTCTTTATTTATTCGTGACATTTATTATGATTCCATTCTTTATTTATTCGTGACATTTATTATGATTCCATTCTTTATTTATTCGTGACATTTATTATGATTTTTCTTTATTTATTCGTGACATTTATTATGATTCCATTCTTTATTTATTCGTGACATTTATTATGATTTTTCTTTATTTATTCGTGACATTTATTATGATTTTTCTTTATTTATTCGTGACATTTATTATGATTTTTCTTTATTTATTCGTGACATTTATTATGATTCCATTCTTTATTTATTCGTGACATTTATTATGATTTTTCTTTATTTATTCGTGACATTTATTATGATTCCATTCTTTATTTATTCGTGACATTTATTATGATTTTTCTTTATTTATTCGTGACATTTATTATGATTCCATTCTTTATTTATTCGTGACATTTATTATGATTTTTCTTTATTTATTCGTGACATTTATTATGATTTTTCTTTATTTATTCGTGACATTTATTATGATTCCATTCTTTATTTATTCGTGACATTTATTATGATTTTTCTTTATTTATTCGTGACATTTATTATGATTTTTCTTTATTTATTCGTGACATTTATTATGATTCCATTCTTTATTTATTCGTGACATTTATTATGATTTTTCTTTATTTATTCGTGACATTTATTATGATTTTTCTTTATTTATTCGTGACATTTATTATGATTTTTCTTTATTTATTCGTGACATTTATTATGATTCCATTCTTTATTTATTCGTGACATTTATTATGATTTTTCTTTATTTATTCGTGACATTTATTATGATTTTTCTTTATTTATTCGTGACATTTATTATGATTCCATTCTTTATTTATTCGTGACATTTATTATGATTTTTCTTTATTTATTCGTGACATTTATTATGATTTTTCTTTATTTATTCGTGACATTTATTATGATTCCATTCTTTATTTATTCGTGACATTTATTATGATTTTTCTTTATTTATTCGTGACATTTATTATGATTTTTCTTTATTTATTCGTGACATTTATTATGATTTTTCTTTATTTATTCGTGACATTTATTATGATTCCATTCTTTATTTATTCGTGACATTTATTATGATTCCATTCTTTATTTATTCGTGACATTTATTATGATTTTTCTTTATTTATTCGTGACATTTATTATGATTTTTCTTTATTTATTCGTGACATTTATTATGATTTTTCTTTATTTATTCGTGACATTTATTATGATTCCATTCTTTATTTATTCGTGACATTTATTATGATTCCATTCTTTATTTATTCGTGACATTTATTATGATTCCATTCTTTATTTATTCGTGACATTTATTATGATTTTTCTTTATTTATTCGTGACATTTATTATGATTCCATTCTTTATTTATTCGTGACATTTATTATGATTCCATTCTTTATTTATTCGTGACATTTATTATGATTTTTCTTTATTTATTCGTGACATTTATTATGATTTTTCTTTATTTATTCGTGACATTTATTATGATTCCATTCTTTATTTATTCGTGACATTTATTATGATTTTTCTTTATTTATTCGTGACATTTATTATGATTCCATTCTTTATTTATTCGTGACATTTATTATGATTCCATTCTTTATTTATTCGTGACATTTATTATGATTCCATTCTTTATTTATTCGTGACATTTATTATGATTCCATTCTTTATTTATTCGTGACATTTATTATGATTCCATTCTTTATTTATTCGTGACATTTATTATGATTTTTCTTTATTTATTCGTGACATTTATTATGATTCCATTCTTTATTTATTCGTGACATTTATTATGATTCCATTCTTTATTTATTCGTGACATTTATTATGATTTTTCTTTATTTATTCGTGACATTTATTATGATTCCATTCTTTATTTATTCGTGACATTTATTATGATTCCATTCTTTATTTATTCGTGACATTTATTATGATTTTTCTTTATTTATTCGTGACATTTATTATGATTCCATTCTTTATTTATTCGTGACATTTATTATGATTTTTCTTTATTTATTCGTGACATTTATTATGATTCCATTCTTTATTTATTCGTGACATTTATTATGATTCCATTCTTTATTTATTCGTGACATTTATTATGATTTTTCTTTATTTATTCGTGACATTTATTATGATTTTTCTTTATTTATTCGTGACATTTATTATGATTTTTCTTTATTTATTCGTGACATTTATTATGATTCCATTCTTTATTTATTCGTGACATTTATTATGATTTTTCTTTATTTATTCGTGACATTTATTATGATTCCATTCTTTATTTATTCGTGACATTTATTATGATTTTTCTTTATTTATTCGTGACATTTATTATGATTCCATTCTTTATTTATTCGTGACATTTATTATGATTCCATTCTTTATTTATTCGTGACATTTATTATGATTTTTCTTTATTTATTCGTGACATTTATTATGATTTTTCTTTATTTATTCGTGACATTTATTATGATTTTTCTTTATTTATTCGTGACATTTATTATGATTCCATTCTTTATTTATTCGTGACATTTATTATGATTTTTCTTTATTTATTCGTGACATTTATTATGATTCCATTCTTTATTTATTCGTGACATTTATTATGATTCCATTCTTTATTTATTTGTGACATTTATTATGATTCCATTCTTTATTTATTCGTGACATTTATTATGATTTTTCTTTATTTATTCGTGACATTTATTATGATTCCATTCTTTATTTATTCGTGACATTTATTATGATTTTTCTTTATTTATTCGTGACATTTATTATGATTTTTCTTTATTTATTCGTGACATTTATTATGATTTTTCTTTATTTATTCGTGACATTTATTATGATTCCATTCTTTATTTATTCGTGACATTTATTATGATTCCATTCTTTATTTATTCGTGACATTTATTATGATTCCATTCTTTATTTATTCGTGACATTTATTATGATTTTTCTTTATTTATTCGTGACATTTATTATGATTTTTCTTTATTTATTCGTGACATTTATTATGATTCCATTCTTTATTTATTCGTGACATTTATTATGATTTTTCTTTATTTATTCGTGACATTTATTATGATTTTTCTTTATTTATTCGTGACATTTATTATGATTCCATTCTTTATTTATTCGTGACATTTATTATGATTCCATTCTTTATTTATTCGTGACATTTATTATGATTTTTCTTTATTTATTCGTGACATTTATTATGATTTTTCTTTATTTATTCGTGACATTTATTATGATTCCATTCTTTATTTATTCGTGACATTTATTATGATTCCATTCTTTATTTATTCGTGACATTTATTATGATTTTTCTTTATTTATTCGTGACATTTATTATGATTCCATTCTTTTCTATTTTAATTATTATGTACTCACTAGGATTTTTCGCACAGGCCATCATCAAAGATTTCTCTTCGAAACCAACCTGTGGTGTTCCCTAGAGTCTCAGTGATAACAAGTTTTTTTTGTTTGTTCAGATTTCCAGTAATTTTCACGTCTTTCGATAATTTTTGCAAAAGATAATTACTCCTTCACTGTAGATGCCGGCAAGTCTGTTACTATATTCATTTCTTCTCTCGGGCTGATAGACTTTGGAATATTCTTCTTGTTTATTGCTTCTCTAACTGTCCTAACACGCAGAAGTTTAAATGTAATGTGAACAGATATCTGGTTGCTCAGTACCTTGTAGACATCATCACAAATTGAAGTGGCAATATGCCTTGTTTGGGTTGAATAAGAGTAAGAAAACAAACTCACTAGTTATTACATCGGTTATTATCAGTGATTGCTCACTGGCAGCAACCGGTGATGTTCCCTGGAATCTGGGTGACAATATGTTTCCCCTGATTTCCAGTACTCTCCACCACTTCCGATAATCTTTGCAAATGAATTATCGTAACAGCCGCTTACCATTAACATTTCGTTGGCAACGACCTTAAATTCTCACTGGGATTTGGGTAGCATTAACCTTACTCACAGTCCCAGTCCTCTCCGCACTCATTCAGTAGAGGTCTGGTTAGTGCTTTCTCTCCTCCATCTTTCCGCCCTTCTTGACCTTCCACAAGTATTTGGTTTGGTGGTAGCCGATGCCGCCATTATATTTTTTTTTTGTGAGGGGGGAGTGCAGTTAACTTACAATTGTGCAGTTTCAGTTTTCTTGGTTCTATATGGTCTTCCTCTATATTTTTGTTTGCTTTTCTTGCAGTTTTTGCATGTTAAGATTTGTAGCCCATGCGGATTGCATAATTTTTTTTTAAGTCTAAAATCTAATAGGTCCCGCACTATCGACCAAGCTCCAACCCTGTCCCATCTCCTCAATGCTGCCTCTCTGTGCATGTTTTACAAGTACTTTAACGGAACGTGTTCTGACAAACTCGTAGTATTTTTGCCCCCTTTAACACACCCTGACTAACCTTGATATGTAATCTATCCCGGTTTACGCTGGCTGTGGAAAATTGTGATTTTGCTGTGAAGGTTGGTTAGTACAAAAAGAGGTGACGTATGTCAAACTCTGTAGTTGAGGTCGACAATAGCACCTGAAACATCCGGGTTCGTGTGAAAGAGAACGTGGAAAGAAAAATAGAAATAAAGAGAGAAAGAGCGAGAGAGAGAGAGAGCACGAAAGAAAAAGAGGAAGCTAGCTTTTCTTTTGCATGCAAGTCAGTCTGGTTTCCGATTTCGAACTGAACAGACATGTCGAGATTGACGCAAAAATACATCGTAAAAAGAAACGCAAAAAGAGTTAAGTCGGCCAACAAAAGAAAGTTGTGGAACGGCCACGACCTAGAAGAATAAACCAGACATTAATCAATTAAAGGAAGCCTCCGACTTATTATTTTGTGCATGCATTTCCCTTTTGCAGCTTCAAGCTAGAAGACCAAGATAACAGAAAAAATGTATGATGAACTTTATCGCATATATATGCACACACGCTGGACGTATCATGATTACATACATAGATACTGACAAAGAGACGCATGTAATGAGATATACACGCAACAGACAAAAATAGCCTCGTTACAACATGACAAGGAGCAAAAGCCCACTCCTTTACCGTTGAGGTTTCTAGATTTCGAAAAGCCTTCTGTTTTAATAGGGTTTTTGTCGCTCGGGTTACTAGACCTTTGAATTTCTTCACTGTTTCCTGCTTCCGTGATTGTACTAATACGCGGAAATATATGTGAACAAACATCTTGCTGTAGACATGATCCCATTGTTTCTTATGTTCAAATGGCAATATGCCTTGTTTGGAGTGAAAAAAAAATACTAAATGTTCTTACATAGGTCAGCGATTGTTCACGCACCATAACCAGTGGTGTTATCTGGAGTCGGAATGACAAGTCTCCCACGAGTTACTGCCCTCTCTCCTTTCTTCGATTACAGTTTCAAATAACTTTGCATCACCGAAACAGTCGTATACGATTGATTTCTCCGCTAGCAGTGAACGGTAGTCTTCCCTGGAATTGGATGGCAATAATTTCTCCAAGGTTCCAGTGCTCATTTTTGGGTAGAAGTCTATTTAGTACTCTCCCTCTCTGATCTTTCCTGTATCCTTTACTCTTCACGACAGTCTTGTGTGGTACCAATCGAGATTGGTATCAACGCAAGCATGTATGCATGTGTGTATGAAAAGGTCAGTTTGAGGGAGGGTTTGCCAGTTTCAGTTCCCTCGATATATTTTTCCTATATAGTTCATAACTTTTCTATTCCAAACTACTTAATCGCATTTGTTGGTTATTTGTGTTCATCTTCTCATTATCATTATTTACTCACTAGAAGTAGTCATACAGGACATAATCAAAGATTTCTCTTTGAGAACAACTTGTGGTGGTCTCTGGAGTGTGAGTGACAACACGTCTCTCCAGATTTCCAGTACTCTCCACCTCTTTCGATAAAATTTGCAGATAAATTTGCGTTCTCGCAACAGCCGCTTACTATTGATTTCTCATTGGCAGCGACAATTGGCCTTCCCTGGAATTTGGATGGCTATAAGCCTCCCCAAGGTCCCAGTCCTTTCTGCACTCATCCAGCCGCGGTCTGGCTAGTGCTTTCTCTCCTTAGTCTATCCATCTTCCCTGATGCTCATTTAATAGGTGTGGCACTAGTTTATAGTGACACGAAAAAAAGCAGGATCCTATTATTATTATTATTATTATTATTATTATTATTATTATTATTATTATTATTATTTATCTACAATTGTGCTGTGCTTATTCCAAGTACTACGCGTCCATAGAATTTCTTCCTAACACACTGCTTTCGTTTTAATTATTACCGCGTTATTATATCTGAAAGTGGTTTTATTTATTCCTAGTTGATCTGCAACTTATCGACACACCAACAAGCATTATCTCCCTTTGTCACCAGGTTGCGTCTTGTCCGATTTAACCAGCGCTTACGTAGCGTCTATCCAAAACACAGGCGACTACTCTGTCCGCCTCTTTCAACTAAATAACAAATTATGCTTGCATAGCCGTTGTGGTTTATACATACTTCCAACAATATCAATAGGAAATAAAACGATGTTTGGTTCAGCTAGTAATTATGTCGTCAATTGTTTGAAACTGAAACGGGCAATCTAATTTAACTGTTTAATTTGACATTAAAGTACTGCATTGTACACGATAATTTATTATAATTTATATATATATATACATTATATATATATATATATATTATATATGTGTGTGTGTGTGTGCGCGCGTATGTGTGCGCTCGTGCGCGTGTGTGTGTTATATCACTATCTCTACTACTATATAAAAGGAACTTTGTGTGTGTGTTTATGTGTGTGTGAGTTCTTTTCCTATGGACTTGAAAATGGTTGGACTCATTTTTATGATATTTCACACAAAGGTACTTTATGTGTGTGGCCGTGCTCTTAGATAAGTTTTGTATCGGAATGTCTTCGATTGGGTATCGTTAATTGAAAAAATCCGATAAAAGAAGGAACGGACGATTTCGACCAAAGTTAACCCCTTACACAGCCTAATCATCACCAGTTGATTTGAGAAATGTTATTACCGCACAAGCAGAAAGGGCCGACATATAAAATCAACATTATGTTCTTTGATCTGACCGGGGCACGTTCGAAATAAATGTTTCTGTTTAAAACTTAAGTGCACCATGATACTTCAATTTTCATTTTAAACTAAAATTCAAGTCATTATCAATGCACAAGCAGTAAGGCCAGACAGAAAATCAAGAGTATGTTCTTTGATAAGGCAGGGACACGTTCGAAATAAATGTTATGTTTAGGGCACAATTGAACCATGATACATACTTGATTTTTATATTTCAAACTTTAATTCAAGCGATTATATATAAAAATAATTTTATAAAATCAACAGTACGTTCTCTACGGTGCAACATATTGCGAACAAAGTCATTGCAAGAAAGCAGGTGAAGCTACCTCCTGGTGCACCACGATGGGTCCCCAACTAGAAAAAGCAATCAATTGATTTGATTGAAAAACGGACGATTTATTCGATTACAATAACAATTTGAAACATTCACTGATCGTCACTTAATCGCGGGCAACGTCGAGTATCTCTGCTAGTATATATATATTTCTCTTTCTTTCTTTCTTTCTCTTTCTTTCTCTCTCTCTTTCTCTCTCTCTCTCTCTCTCTCTCTCTGTATATATATATATATATATATATAACTACTTCATATAACTACTGTATATATATATATATATATATATATATATATATATATGAAACTAACATAAAAAAAACCTAACCTAGATTTAAAACAGGTCAAGACACTAGATATCCAGGCTAAATAGAACACACACAAAGAATCAGTTCAACCAGAGGTCAAATGGGCCTTTGTCCTATAAGTGCATGTCCATTGGCTGATAGGAAGGGATCGGTGGATACTAGAATGCTGATTGGCTAACTAAAATCTCAATAGAAGGTGCGTATATAAAAACGACAGACAACCACAAAATTCGGGCATAAGCCTGAAGAATCCTAGAGTGGATGAAACGCGGAATATTCAGTGTAGCTTAATTGCCATATATATATATATATATATATATATATATATATATATATATATATATATATATATATATATATATAAATGAGAAATTTGAAAACTTGAAGTGTCGGATAAAATGATAAAATCATTTTTTTTATTTACATTTTTTTCTTGTAAGTCCAATCATTTTGGTGTAATGATGGAGGCAATGCCTCGGAATAGAAGAAAGAAGAAATGTACGTGCTGTTCTGGTGGGTCCACGTGTGTTATGCCCCAGTTTCGAGCAGGAATTTAAAGTAAAAGATGGTCACACACTTTTTGAAGACACTTATGTTTCAATAAAATTTAAATGAGAAATTTGAAAACTTTAAGTGTCGGATAAAATGATAAAATCTTTTTTTTATTTACTTTTTTTCTTGTAAGTCCAATATTTCGCTAATAAACAGCCTCTTCAGGGTAGCAAGTCCGGTCCATGACCATCTTTTGCGATGAGCTCCAATCTATGGCCCCACTTGCCAATCCTTCACAGAAACACTCGTCTACCCAAAATAACTATCAATAAATTCCCCCACTCCCTACTGTTGTCAAACAAAGATTCAGTGAACAGAGCTTCTTCCCTACAACTGCCTCCCTGTGGAACTCTGTTCCTCTGCTCTGCTTTCCAGCTGACTACAATATCATTATCTTCAAGTCCAAGGTAAACTAGTTCTCGTTGAGCCGTCCCCGTAAATGATCTAATTATACTAAATTGCTTCTACAAGCGATTAATACGCAAATTTCCCAATGACTACAATACACACATTAATCTTCATCCCTGATTTGCATCCGGGCCATCATATGTGGTGAACCCCTTTAAAAAATCCAACAAAAAAAAGTTATTCAAACAATAGTCAAAAGACAATAAATCACTTTTGAAATACATATTGTCTAGCACCACAAAATCAGCGAGTTCGGGGATTTTTCGGCTGAAGGAATTTCAAATTCACTCTTGAAATTTAAATACGACCCGGATATTGGTTCAACGTTTCTCGCTTATTTTCGTGCGTTTGAAATGATATTTAGGAAACGATGCGAACAATAGTCCGACGAAGGAAAAATGAGTATATTTCTCCAAAAGTTGGAAACAGAAGAAAATACTGTGGCATGATCGCATGTGTGAGACGTTGTTGGCTGCCAGTTGCTAGTCAAACCACGATAGTTACCAAGGATGGGAACTTGTCAGTTGGGCAGACCAAGTGATAAGAATAATTATTGTTTTGACTTCAGCTAGAAACTTCGAACAAGTGAGAATTGTGAGGTTGTTTATTAAAAAGTAAATTGTTTTGGTAGTGTCATTTCGGCTAGCTAGAGGATTTGACCTTCGAATGACCCCGGTGCACCGGCTAGCCGTAGGAACCCAAGAAAAATTGTTAGGACCTAATTAATATGCATTGATTAATAAGTAGTAGCGACCATTTGCTCAGATTGTGGAAACTACATAACTAGATTTGATTGGATATCGAATGGGAATTGGGTCACCCAAACTTAACCACGAACCTACTATTAAACGCGTTGCAAGAGTGAATTTTGGGAGCTGAAAAAGAGGATTTGGAGAGGTCTAACCCGACCGTACGGCTCCCTGGTTGGGAAGAACTGTTGGCCTAGCATTGCCAAAAGAATAAGAGAAGATAAGAGAACACAGAGAAAGCTGGAAAAGTTACCAGAGAAAATAGAGTTTACCCTTGCAATTCCACTGTTCTAAGTATAAGAAATAATTCATTTAACGCCGGAATTATTACGGAAAGAGAAGTTGCAAACTGACGAATAAGCAAGAACTAATTCAGTTCCTGGGATATTACGAAGAAGGAAGTTCTGCTTAAATGACATTGCACCACGATTAGAAGGTAAATTCTACTAATCGATACGAAAACGCGATTAACGAACGTGAATCGAAAAACATCGATCATACGATCTCGTCTTTGAATTAATTACGCTCGCCATCCAAGAGAATTGGAAATAACTGCGAAAAGGGAGCCTAATCGCCCCTAAAGAATAAACAAGAAAAAAGAAAAGAGATAAGAGAAACAGCATAATGATTGATTGTTTTGCTTGATGCAGAGGAGAGAGGGAGAAGAGAGAGAATAAGCCCACTCTCTAAATTCCTTATTAATTACTGCTATAAGTCGCTAGCTACAAGCTAGCAGACTAAATCATAAAAGTTGAGGCATATTTTGTCTTTTTCATTTTTTTTTTTTTTCATTTTATTTCGGACATTAGCTGTCACTTGTATAAATTTTATTCGTTATTTTATTCATCAGTTTAGTACTTATATATTGGCACTTAACACTCTTGTCGGTTTATTTTGAAGTAATTGTTTGATGAGACTTCACCCCCCCCTCAGTGAATGGCAGAATTATCAATACCGCCGTGGGTGGACAGTGGCCGTCAATGGAAAGTTTGACCTGTTGTCTTGGATCAGCGTTGAAAGGTCGCGGCCAAGGATATTGGAACAGAATGAATAGACGATTTTGACGGCTAAAACAATTATTTCGATTGGACCGACCGGTTGAAGGAACTTTAAGCAACGAGGGCCAAGCCATTTTTTATCATGCTCAGTCAACGCTATATACTAAATACGCGAATTTTATCATTCCCAAGAAATAAACGATGATATGTCATTCAGTGAAACATTAAAAATTTTGTCGAAAACTTTCGATGAAAAAGATAGTCTGTTTCATATTCGATATAAATATTTCAATATCATAAAACACGAGGATGATAATTTTGTCAGGCATGTAGACATTGCTAACGCAAAATGTGATTAATTAAAGAAATTATGTAGCGACATGTTCAAAAGTTAGATTTTTGTCCAGGGTTAACGACCCCGAAGGACAAAGACATTAGATTAAGAATTTTTAGTATTATGGAACAGGACTCAAAAAGCTCTACTATTTGGGGGTCATATCTACAGGGGACTATGTGGGACGTTGAGCAATGAGATATTTGTTCACATTACATTTAAATTTCTGCATGGTAGCGCAGTCAGGGAAGCAGACAACAGGGAAGGAATTCCAAAGTCTAGCAGTCTGAGAGAATAAATTATTAGAGTAGACAACTTTACATGTAGAGATTTCAATTGTGAAGGAGTGCAATTTTGTTGCTTGTCGGGAAAATCGGAGAGTATGTACATCGATGGGACACAAATGCTATGAGTTCATAAGTTCATCAAAGAACATTCCATTAAAGAACTTTTGCACTAAGAACACTTCAAAAGGTAATGGAGGAATGCGAGTAACTAATAAATATTTAAACAGATAATAATCTTATTGAAGAGAATAGATAAAAATGCAGACTGTAAGACAAACGTCGAATCAATGTAAAAAAATATCATATGCAGTATATGTGCAGTTGAAAGCACATAAGGACTGTTTCTTTAAGGATAAAATATGTTTTAATAGTGGGCGTATAAACCATGAAATTTCCCATAGTCTGATAAAACAGAGGAAAGTACAAAGCTGTAATCAAATGTCAACATAGTAGTGTCTAAAAGCAAAATAGATCAGGGTGACATGGATAAGGGAGAAATAGAACAGGGTGAAATGGATCGGGGTGAAATATATCAGGGTGAAATAGATCAGGAAAAAATAGATAAGGGTGAAATAGATCAGGGTGAAATGGATCAGGGTCAAATGGATCAGGGTGAAATAGATCAGGGTGAATTTGATCAGAGAGAAATTGATCAGGGTGAAATAGATCAGGGAGAAATAGATCAGGGTGAAATAGATCAGGGTGAAATAGATCAGGGTGAAATGGACCAGGGTGAAATTGATCTGGGTAAAATAGATCAGGGTGAAATGGATCAGAGTAAATAGATCAGGGAGAAATAGATCAGGGTGAAATAGATCAGGGAGAAATAGATCAGGTTGAATTAGATCAGGATAAAATAGATCATGGTGAAATGGCTCAGGGTGAAATGGATCAGAGTGAAATGGATCAGGGTGAAATAGATCAGGGAGAAATTGATCAGGGTGAAATGGATCAGGGTGAAATAGATCAGGGAGAAATTGATCAGGGTGAAATAGATCAGGGTTGAATAGATCAGGGAGAAATGGGTCAGAGTGAAATAGATCGGGTGAAATAGATAAGGGTGAAATGAATTGGGGGGAATACATCATGGTGAAATAGATCATGGTGAAATAGATCCTGGTGAAATAGATCAGTGAGAAATAGATCAGTGAGCAATAGATCATGGTGAAATAGATCTGGGTGAAATTGATCAGTGTGATATAGATCAGGGTGAAATGGATCAGGGTGAAATGGATCAGGGTGAAATAGATCAGGGAGAAATAGATCAGGGTGAAATGAATTGGGGGGAATAGATCATGGTGATATAGATCAGGGAGAAATAGATCATGTTTAAATAGATCAGTGAGAAATAGATCAGGGTGAAATAGATCAGGGTGAAATAAATCAGGGTTACATAGATCAGAGAGAAATAGATCTGGGTGAAATAGATCAGGGAGAAATAGATTAAGGTGAAATAGATCAGAGAGAAATAGATCAGGGTGAAATTGATCAGGGAGAAATAGATCATGGTGAAATGGATCAGGGTGAAATAGATCAGAGAGAAATAGATCAGGGTGAAATAGATCAGGGAGAAATAGATCAGGGTGAAATAGATCAGGGTAAAATGGATAAGGGTGAAATAGATCAGGGTGAAATAAATCAGGGTTAAATGGATCATGTTTAAATAGATCAGTGAGAAATAGATCAGGGTGAAATATATCAGGGTGAAATAGATCAGGGTGAAATAGATCAGAGAGAAATAGATCAGGGTGAAATAGATCAGGGAGAAATTGATCAGGGTGAAATAGATCAGGGTGAAATGGATCAGGGTGAAATAGATCGGGTGAAATAGATTAGGGTGAAATAGATCGGGTGAAATAGATTGGGGTGAAATGAATTGGGGGAATAGATCATGGTGAAATAGATCATGGTGAAATAGATCATGGTGTAATAGAGCAGTGAGAAATAGATCAGGTTTAAATAGATCAGTGTGAAATAGATCAGGGTTAAATAGATCAGAGAGAAATAGATCTGGGTGAAATAGATCAGGGAGAAATAGATAAAGTTGAAATAGATCAGGGTGAAATAGATCAGAGAGAAATAGATCAGGGTGAAATCGATCAGGGAGAAATAGATCATGGTGAAATGGATCATGTTTAAATAGATCAGTGAGAAATAGATCAGGGTGAAATAGATCATGGTGAAATAGATCAGGGTGAAATAGATCAAAGAGAAATTGATCAGGGTGAAATAGATCAGGGAGAAGTAGATCAAAGTGAAATAGATCAGGGTGAAATGGATCAGGGTGAAATAGATCAGGGTGAAATAGATCAGGGTGAAATAGATCGGGTGAAATAGATTAGGGTGAAATGAATTGGGGGAATAGATCATGGTGAAATAGATCATGGTGAAATAGACCATGGTGTCATAGAGCAGAGAGAAATAGATAAGGTTTAAATAGATCAGGGTGAAATAGACCAGGGTGAAATGTATTGGGGGGAATAGATCAGGGTGAAATAGATCCTGGTGAAATATATTAGAGAGAAATGGATCAGGGTGAAATAGATCAGGGTGAAATTGATCAGGGTGAAATAGATCAGGGTGAAATGGATCAGGGTGAAATAGATCAGGGTGAAATAGATCAGATTGAAATAGATCAGGGTGAAATGGATCAGGGTGAAATGGACCAGGATGAAATGGATCAGGGTGAAATGGATCAGAGTAAATAGATCAGGGTAAAATGGATCAGGCTGACATAGATCAGGGTGAAATGGATCAGGGTGAAATGGACCAGGATAAAATGGATCTAGGAGAAATAGATCAGGGTGAAATAGATCAGGGTGAAATAGATCATGGTGAAATGCATCAGAGTGAAATGGATTAGGGTTAAATAGATCAGGGAGAAATAGATCAGGGTGAAATAGATCAGGGAGAAATAGATCAGGGTGAAATAGATCAGGGTAAAATAGATCATGGTGAAATGGCTCAGGGTGAAATGGATCAGGGTGAAATGGATCAGGGTGAAATAGATCAGGGAGAAATTGATCAGGGTGAAATAGATCAGGGTTGAATAGATCAGGGAGAAATGGGTCAGAGTGAAATAGATCGGGTGAAATAGATAAGGGTGAAATGAATTGGGGGGAATAGATCATGGTGAAATAGATCATGGTGAAATAGATCCTGGTGAAATAGATCAGTGAGAAATAGATCAGTGAGCAATTGATCATGGTGAAATAGATCTGGATGAAATTGATCAGTGTGAAATAGATCAGGGTAAAATGGATCAGGGTGAAATGGATCAGGGTAAAATAGATCAGGGAGAAATAGATCAGTGTTAAATGAATTGGGGGGAATAGATCATGGTGATATAGATCAGGGAGAAATAGCTCACAGTGAAAGAGATCAGGTTGAAATAGATCTGGGTGAAATTGATAAGGGTGAAATAGATCAGGGTGAAATGCATCAGGGTAAAATGGATCAGGATGAAATAGATCGGGGTAAAATAGATCAGGCTGAAATGAATTGGGGGAAATAGATCATGATTAAATAGATCATGGTGAAATAGATCATGTTTAAATAGATTAGTGAGAAATAGATCAGGGTGAAATAGATCAGGGTGAAATAGATCAGGTTTAAATAGATAAGAGAGAAATAGATCTGGGTGAGATAGATCAGGTAGAAATAGATCAGGGTGAAATAGATCAGGGTGAAATTGATCAGGGAGAAATAGATCATGGTGAAATAAATCAGTATGAAATGGATCATGTTTAAATAGATCAGTGAGAAATAGATCAGGGTGAAATAGATCATGGTAACATAGATCAGGGTGAAATGGATCAGGGTGAAATAGATCTGGGTGAAATAGATCAGGGAGAAATAGATCAGGGTGAAAAAGATCAGGGTGAAATGGATCAGGGTGAAATAGATCAGGGTGAAATAAATCCGGGTGAAATGGATCATTTTTAAATAGATCAGTGAGAAAGAGATCAGGGTGAAATAGATCAGGGTGAAATAGATCAGGGTTAAATAGATCAGAGAGAAATAGATCAGGGTGAAATAGATCAGGGAGAAATAGATCAGGGTTAAATAGATCAGGGTGAAATGGATCAGGGTGAAATAGAGCAGGGCGAAATAGATCAGGGTGAAATAGATCGGGTGAAATAGATTAGGGTGAAATGAACTCGGGGAATAGATCATGGTTAAATAGATCATGGTGAAATAGATCATGGTGTAATAGAGCAGTGAGAAATAGACCAGGTTTAAATAGATCAGTGTGAAATAGACCAGGGTGAAATGTATTGGGGGGAATAGATCAGGGTGAAATAGATCCTGGTGAAATATATTAGAGAGAAATAGATCAGGGTGAAATAGATCAGGGAGAAATAGATCACAGTGAAATAGATCAGGGTGAAATAGATCAGGGTGAATTTGATCAGGGTGAAATAGATCAGGGTGAAGTGGATAAGGGTGAAATGGGTTAGGGTTAAATTGATCGGGTAAAATAGATCAGGGTGAAATAAATTGGGGGGAACAGATCATGGTGAAATAGATCATGGTGAAATAGATCAGGGTAAAATAGATCAGGGTGAAATGGATCAGGGTAAAATAGATCAGGTTGAAATTGATCAGTGTGAAATAGATCAGGGTCAAATGGATCAGGGTGAAATTGATCGGGTAAAATAGATCAGGGTGAAATGAATTGGGGGGAAGAGATCATGGTGCAATACATCATGGTGAAATAGATCAGGGTGAAATAGATCAGGGTTTATGACTTGGGGGAATAGATAATGGTTAAATTGATCAGGGTAAAATAGATCAGGGAGAAATAGATCAGGGTGAAATAGATCAGGGAGAAATAGATCAAGGTCAAATAGATCAGGGTCAAATAGATCAGGGTGAAATGGATCAGGGTGAAATAGATTGGGTGAAATACATTAGTGTGAAATAGATTGTTTGAATATACCATGGTGAAATAGATCATGGTGAAATAGATCATGGTAAAATAGATCAGGTAGCAATAGATCAGGGTGAAATAGATCAGGGTTAAATAGATCAGGGTGAAATGGATCAGGGTGAAATAGATCAGGGTGAAATAGACCAGGGTGAAATGAATTGTGGGGGGAATAGATCATGGTGAAATAGATCAGGGTTAATTAGATCAGGGTGAAATAGATCAGGGAGAAAAAGATCACAGTGAAATAGATCAGGGTGAAATAGATCAGGGTGAAATGGATCAGGTTGAAATAGATCATGGTGAAATAGATCGGGGAGAAAGAGATCAGGGTGAAATAGATCATGGTGAAATAGCTCATTGAGAAATAGATCAGGGAGAAATAGATCTGGGAGAAATAGATTAGGGTGAAATAGATCAGGGAGAAATAGATCAGGGAGAAATAGATCAGGGTTAAATAGATCAGGGTGAAATAGATCAGGGTGAAATTAATTGGGGTGAAATAGATCAGGGTGAAAAAAGAAAATACCTCAATATAAAGTGAATGGGGAGACCGTAAAACTATGACTTGATTCAAAAAGAAATATTTTTGTAATGAACGGACAAACTTGGAAAAAATAGGTTAACAAAAAAAGTTAATGTTCAAAGGAGAATTAAAACGCAACAGTTTTTATTAGTAAAACCTGATAAACCGAAAGTGTATGAACACTATAGTTCCAAGGTCTTTTTGGTCTAGACTAGATTGTACTGTTTAACTTACGGAAATTGTCAATTAATTCTTCCTATAACAAAATTCACTTCAACATTTCTGTTTGCTGAAATGGCTTTGCTATTTTCTATTTCAATATTGCTTTATCTGTTGCTTAAAAAGACGGTTTTAAAAAAAGAAACTTGAATTTTACTTCTCAGTGTAATAATGTTCTTTTTTTGGAAGTATTGATTTATCCTGGGGATATATAATTCTATTTCCCCCTTCTTATGGATTATCAATGGATTATCAATGGATTATCAATGGACTTAATTTGAATTTATCCAGTTCTTCTTATTCAATGGATTTTTACCATATCCTTTTCACCTTTTTCTTGTTTCCTGTTTTCATAATGTTTATGAATCCTTATAAACTTTGACTAATTCTTTAACAACTTTTTATGCAAATATTATTAATTTCATATTTGTAGTTTCTTTCAATGCATCAATCTGAAAATGTTATTGTATATTTTTCAAACCTCTTTCCTCTGATGAAAAAAATTTCATTTTTCGAAACTTCACAGATTAAGGTCTTTCAAATTTATTCGTACTCCTAATTAAATTTCTTTGTATACTTTCTTTACAAGTTTAGAATGTTTTTTTTTTAATTTGAATTTTGTGATATTTGTGGTATTTTTATAAACTAACCAAACAAGAGTACCACATACTGCTGGAACAGAATATCACTAAACATTATAGAAAATCTAAGTCAGACCTCATAAATAAGATAAACCGTGATAGCAAAACAATAACAGACAATTTAAAAATAAGTAAGAGTTAGCAAATTAAAAACTAATGAAGATTAAGATTTTTAACAAAAGCATTCTCAAACTAGGTTATACTTGTAACTATAACCTTGAAAAATATTTAAAAAAACACAATAGTAAAATATTAAATAGCAACCAAGAGCAATATATATCTGAACTCAATAATACTAGATCTTGTAATTTAAACAAGCTTGGATGCCTACTTGAACGCAATTGCTTAGTCAAAACTGTGGAACACAAAGCAATAATCACTACTGAAGCAAATTGAAATATAAATAAATGCTATATTGGCGTAGCTGGTAACACCTTCAAAGAGAGGTTGTCCGGTCATAAATGTTCGTTTAACAATCCAAAATACAAGAAGAGAGCATCACTCACCACATACATAAAAGAGCAGAACATTTTTCTTTTTCTTTTTTATTCCTCCTCTTTATCCTGTTAAGTGTTGACATCCTCTTTCCCCTATCACTTTCCGTTGTTTTGAGTCTAAAATATCACTTAACCTACCCCCTCTCTCGTTTAAATTTAGCATTTGAACATTTTATTTTCATAAAATATGTATATATATATATATATATATATATATATATATATATATATATAACTACTTTATTAACTGACATAAAATTTAGATACGAAAGTATAGATTTATGCGTAAGCTTTAAGTATTTACTTCAAAGTGTTCAATATGCAGGTAGAGCTAGTTAGTAAGTTATAAAATATATATGACGATTAAGCTACACTGAATATTCCGCGTTTCATCCACTCTAGGATTCTTTGTCCTCTAAGTGCCTGCTCATTGGCCGATTAGGAAGGGCGCGATGGATACTAGAAAGCTGATTGGTTAACTGAAAATTCAATAGAATGTGCGCATATAAAAACGCGAGACAACCACAAATTTCTTGCATAAGCCTGAAGAATCCTAGAGTGGATGAAACGTGAAATATTCAGTGTAGCTTAATCGCCATATATATATATATATATATATATATATATATATATATATATATATATATCATTTCTTCTATTTGAGAACCAGATGCATTCATTGGCAATAAGCTTAATTACGTCGTTACGAGGACTTTTGGTTCTTGCCAACCAATTGTTGGAATTCATGTTCAGTGTAGCGACTTTGTAATATTTGTCTATATAGATAAAAATATTATATACATATTCATATATATATATATATATATATTAACTGTAACGTATCAATATTTTAATTGATCCCACCCTTTTCAACTGATCCCAACCTTTTTAATTTATCCCACCCTTTTTAATTGATCCCACCCTTTTTAATTGATCTGACCCTTTTTAACTGATCCCACTTTTTTAATTGATCCCGCCCTTTTTAATTGACCCCACCCTTTTTAATTAATCCCACACTTTTTAATTGACCCCACCCCTTTTTATTAATCTCATCCTTTCGAATTGATCCCACACTTTTTAATTTATCCAACCCTTTTTAATTGATCCCACCCTTTTTAATTGATCCCACCCCCTTTAATTGACCCCACCCTTTTTAAGTGATCCCACCCTTTTTGATTTATCCCACCCCTTTAATTGATCCCAACCTTTTTAATTGATCCCACCCTTTTTAATTTTCTGAATCTTGTTTACGTATGGTGTTAGCCTCAGTCTTTTCTACAAATACTATTATGGTACGTGTTCACTATAATTTTCTGAGTAATTCCAGCTTCTTTTGTTCCAGCTCGTTTGACTCCTTTGGTTTAGTGGTCTCCATCAATTCGCTGTTTGGATATCTCATTGTCATACAAATTTCTATTCCGGCAACTTAATTTGTAAGCACTGAAAGCTTATAGAAATGCCTTGCTGCCGACTGTTTACCTCCTACCTATAGCCTTGATCTTTTTCAAGATTAAGTTCAATACGCATTCATTTTATTTGCGATAATCATCTTTCGTCCTTATTAACTCCGTAGATTAAGTGGCTTCATGTCTTATCCGAGTCGATTTCCATTACAATATTTAAATAATTTTAATAAATAACTGTAAATATTTGGGATATTTTTATTCGTGTTTATGATGACGATTTATATTTGCTAGGAAATATTTGGAACGCTGTTGCAAAATAAAAGAACCGTCTACTGTGGGAATCGATACATTGAAAGGTGGCATAAAATATTGGAACTGAAGGCGATTGCTTTTCCATAACACCAACGATCACACGAAAGTATTTTGTCTTTTTAATCTACGTGTTGCAAGATCGGTTAATAATAGGAAATATTAGACTAACAAGTGAACCCTAAAAATGGCGGCGCTCTTGTTTCTAATGTTATTTTACGTACATTATTTTCTAATGTTATTTTTACGTATTGTGTTGAATGATACGTGTTTAAACTTGTTCAATTGCATCGCTGTAATTTGTTGTGAGGTAAGATGGTAAAGTCGTTAACGACGCGGACTAACAGTGTGGGTGTCTCAAGTTCAAATCCAGTTCGTTCCACAAAAATCACTTTCACTTAGGAGGTTGGCAACCTTTACGTGATCCCTCACGGAAATAACTGATGTCTTTTTAAGAACAATTATTACAAGAAAAATATCGAGGAAAACAATGCCAACAATAATCTTTTCGAATCGATAAGATATGATACTGACGTTGTTTTTTTTTTTTTGTTTTTGTTTTTTTAATTTAAAAAAAAAATTTCAACAAAAATTCTATCGTTTATTCAATTACTTTTCTCTCTGTTGGTAAAATAGTTCAGATTATTATAGGTTATTCGGTCAACTAATAATGGAAAAAAAAATAAACAGGAAAGGGAAGGCTAAAAATGTCAGAACATTTGTTTCTAATGTTATTCTTACGTACTTTTAACTTTGAATAATGAGTTCTAAAAAAAGGTTCAATCACATCGCTGTGTATTTTTTTACAAAGAAAATTGCAAATGGCTTCCTATATCATATCGCTAGATTACTAAAAGCTATTCCTTTATTCATTATACTTTTCTATCCTGGCTAGATTTGAATCTCAACCAATTTCATTCACTCTAAGGCCTACCTGTGTTGCGTACGTGTAAATAAACAGAGCCTTAAAAGACAATGTTCGCTTTGTTAAATGGACAATGTGTGCTTCGTTTGAGCACATTAAGAAACAAGCGATTATTTATTTTGATAACAAGCGCCTTATTCTGCTTCAGATATGAATAAAAACAAAATATCAGTTTTATGTGCTTTACCGACGTCTTTTTTGACGTATGAATGAAGTAACGATTAATAAAGATTAAAAATCGCCGTTGTTATCCCACGTCTATATTATTACGTGAAAGCTAAAAAAAAAAAAAAATTAAAACAAGTTTTGCCTTTTTCTCATGTTTAAGTAGAGGCTAGAATTGTCGACGGATAAATAAATAGAAGAGTGTTTCCCAGTCGTACAATACGCTTAAACATGATATTTTAATTCATATACATTACGTACGTATCATTAATATTGAATCAATCCTCTGATTATATATATATATATATATATATTACATAGGCATCACCACTTATCAAGGCAAGAAGCCACTCGAGGATAAGAGTTAAAGAGTGTACACTAGAAATTGGACAATATATTAATCGTTAGTAATGAAAATTCGGTAAATTTGTTAACTTATATGGAACGGTTCATCAAGAACTTGTTTACGTTAGACTTGAAGACAGCCATATTGTAGTTAGCTGGAAAGAAGGAAAACGGAAGACAATTCCACAGGCGCGCAGTTCTAAGAAAGAAGCTTTGTTCATGGAATCTACATTTAGGTAGGTTCCTATCGTTTAGGATATATATATTTTATATATTACGAAGAATAATTTGTCCGGTGAACTAATTTGCAAAATTTCTTTTTTTGTAAATAAAAATATAATAATGATAATGTCGTTCATCAAATTCTGTCTGTGTTTGTTTACAATATCACGTCAGCTGATATTTGGGCTTGACGATGAATGCTCTGGAAATGTCACTTCTGGTTTTAAAATATGAAAACGAAAAAATGATTTGTGGCGATTTTAAATGGTACCTCTTCTTTTATCGTAAATTGAACTACTTAATAAAAATAAAAACTAAAGTGGTGAGGTAAGCCCTGGCTTGAACAGGGGATCACTTGATCTGTATCACTGAGCTATATCTTCAGATGGCAATAAATCTGTTTTTAAGAATAAATAATTTGATGAAATTTTATTATTTCCCTTGGTCGGTGTAAAGTAAAATATTTCCCTGGAAAAATTCTTTTTTTTTTTATCTATGAAAGAGAAAACACTATTTTTAAGATTGGATTTTTTTCAATTGTCGATACTTATTGGATGGATGTCTCTATAAAAAATATTTAAGAACACTGCCAGGCATATAAATTAACTTTGTGTGAAATTTGAAAAAGATAGGTTTAGCCGTTTCAGAACCTATGAAGACGGAACTCACGCAAACATGCAAAGTGACTTTTATATAATAGATAGATAGATAGATAGATAGATAGATAGACAGATAGATAGATAGATAGATAGATAGATAGACAGACAGATAGATAGATAGGTAGATAGATAGATAGATAGATAGATAGATAGATAGACAGACAGACAGATAGATAGATACATAGACAGACAGACAGACAGACAGATAGATAGATAGATAGATAGACAGATAGATAGATAGATAGATAGATAGATAGATAGACAGACAGATAGATAGATAGGTAGATAGATAGATAGATAGATAGATAGATAGACAGATAGATAGATAGATAGATAGATAGACAGACAGACAGATAGATAGATAGATAGATAGATAGACAGACAGATAGATAGATACATAGACAGACAGACAGACAGATAGATAGATAAATAGATAGATACATAGACAGATAGATAGATAGACAGACAGATAGATAGATAGATAGATAGATAGATAGATAGATAGATAGATAGACAGACATACAGACAGATAGATAGATAGATAGATAGACAGACTGACAGATAGATAGATAGATAGATAGATAGATAGATAGATAGACAGACAGATAGATAGATAGATAGACAGACAGACAGACAGATAGATAGATAGATAGACAGACAGACAGATAGATAGATACATAGACAGACAGACATACAGATAGATAGATAGATAGACAGATAGATAGATACATAGATAGATAGATAGACAGAAAGACAGATAGATAGATAGATAGATAGATAGATAGACAGATAGATAGATAGACAGACAGATAGATTGATAGATAGATAGATAGATAGATAGATAGATAGATAGATAGATAGATAGATAGATAGATAAAACAATGATGATTTCATAAGTTCTAATAAATACTCAGAAAGTAATATTGTGCTATATAGTTCAATACAAATAATAAAATCACACCGTAACAGAAAATTTTAATTTCTCCTTCAGTCCGGCACATATTGACAAACACTGTTCTTCTTTTGTTTGCTGTTTTTTTAATTTTTTTTTTTTTTTGTTATTTTTGTTTTTATTATTCTTCACTTATTCTTCTTCTTTTGTTAGCCCTGTTTTTATTTTTTGGTTGTTTTTGGTTGTTTCTTAGGGGGGTTTCGAATGTTCCGTTTATTACGTAACGATTCGCTGACTTCTTTCTTCACTGAAGAACCGCTACACATGGAAATTACTACGAGTCCTGTTTCTCAGATCATTACAACAATAATCATATATGATTATAATGATATCTGAAAACTAGGCTACATCAAAGGGAGGTTACTTTCATATTTTTATCCGGGGTTGCCAGATTGATCTTTCTAAAGCAAAAATTTCTCGCATTTGACATTTTTTGAAGCGGTTAAGCCTTCATAAATTGTATTTGGACTTTTTCGCAGCATAAAGTACGGATTAACTAATGAAGGAATACGCAGAATATTCTATAGATAAGATTGTGTGTAAAACGGTATTCGTTAATACATTATTATTCTTAAAGGTGAAAAGACAGTAAACCATTTGAGAAATATTCTGTTTCCTGAAATAGCGTCTCCTCAAATAGAAGGATAAAAATGGAATGATTTATCTTTTGGCGCCAAACGGTTTATTGCGATGTTGTGAGATGAACTTTATGGCTCTACCATGATCTGATTCAGAGTAAGTTTCGAATCCTTTTCTCCTCCCACTGAAAAAGGGGGTAATTTTGTTATTTTTATACATCCTTTTCAACCCTAACACTGCGTATTGCTAATTGCATGGAAGAGCCTTCTATTTGGGATTGCATCGAACAGGGGACTGTGATGAGTAGATTAACGAGATATCTGCTTACATTATTTTTAAGCTTCTGCATTACACCAGAGTCAGGGAAGCAGGAAACAGATTGGGAATTCCAAAGTTTAGCAGTCCGAGCGAAAACAAAAATATTAGAATAGAATGTTTCTGGCATATAGGGACATCACCAGTGAGGGTGTGAAATTTTACTGCTTTTCAAGTTTCTCGGGAGTATTTACGTCGAGGAGACAAAAGTGCTCTGTTTTCACTTCAATTTACCTGGGTGTCATCTAAGGGCGCTGTTGAACATACTTATATATATAATAAATTCCACAGCCAAACAATGTCGCCGCCCACAAGAGCCATGACAGTCAACGAACCGGAAGTCCAAGACTCGAGTCTCGCCCTCATTTTGGGCTCATCAGTTAGACACATCCGAATTCAGGATTCGAAACCCGAGCCTCTTGCAGGAATTTATTATATACAATCTCTCACATTCTGAAAATCCTATCATAAGTTGCTCGCTTGGTTAGCATTGCTGGATGGCATCGTCCTTTCGAGTTAAAGAAAACTCCTACTTGTGAGACATCGGCTTGGGATTATTAGCTGGTTGGATGACCGGGTCCCTTGTCGAGACGAAGTAGGTTCATTTCACAGTCGGATTTCGGCGCGGTTTGCTTGATCTGTGTTGGTGAATAGAAATTGTTGTGTGCGGGGCGTTTGCTCAGTTGTTTGGCTGTGGAATTTATTATATACAATCTCTCACATTCTGAAAATTATATATATATATATATATATATATATATATATATATATATATATATATATATATATATATATATATATATAATATTTTAATAACACTGGGCGCAGTACCATTATGGATTTTTTTTAAATAGTTTAACCATATATTATTCAAAAGGAAAAATTTTACAAAGAAAGGAAACCAAAATACACTTCTAAAATATTTTTTTCTTTTTCTCCTTAGCTTTAATTCAATGTTTAAAAACATAAATTAGACATAATGGGGTAAATAAGGGGTTGGGTAGGAAAAAAATCTCTATAAAGATGAATTTCGGCCAACACTTTTCAAAATGAATGTCGGGACTCGGAGAGGGAAGAAAAATCGTTTAAAAACGTGGCCAAGAGAGCATAAATTATTACCGAGTGTAGAAAAAAAAATAGTATGCGGAAAAGGAGGAAAGGAAACAATCTCATCGAATTAACCATGTGTTCCAAATAATGTGTATCTTTTCTATTTACACAGAGACGTTTGGCGCAAATTAATAGACACACCCTCGAGAATTTTTATGTGAATTTTCGAACGCGCTCTGTGTAAGATAAACTTTCACCCGTGTATCCTGCAGTAAAGATCTGGCATTGCAATAAATGTCCACCAATAGCTGACTTATGAGCCTGTACACGCTCGGATGTTGGCCATATTTTGTGCCTACATATCAAAGCGGGAACATGTTGGGAAATTCTAACTTCTAATCGCTTAATAGTATTCCCCACGTAGTCAGTCTTGCACTGACCATTAAAACGATTAACCACCATATTGTAATGAGCGGTTTCGAAAGGAAAAGAAATCATTTCTCGTCACAAACACCGTTCAACCATATTTGCAAAATAGTAACGCGAAACAGCTGCAGAAATTTTATGTGAAAACTTCTGGGTTTTTTTTTTACATCAATCAACGGGAGCTTCACATATATGGGATATTTTTGAGGGCCCACAAAAGTTCCATCTTTAAACGCCAGGATTTTATCCCTTACACATTTTCCAATTGTGTGTAAAGGATAATCATTGGCCAAAAGTTTAGTACTAGAGCGGTTCAACAGAGAACTAAGGCTTTTATCAGATTTATTTTTCTTTTATTGCATCATTTCGATTATCGATTATTGATTATTGATTATCGATTATTGATTATTGATTATCGATTATCGGTTATTGATACTTATTTAAGACATTGTGATACAAAATCTATCTAAGTACATTGCGATATACATAAAGTAAATCTGTGTAAGTTTCCTAAAAATCGATCCAGTCGTTTTTGAGTCCATAGGGAACGAATTCATAGACACATACACACATATAATTCATTTTATATAATAGTAGAGATAATCTTATATGCGTGTGTGTGTGTGCTTTGCGGCGGCGTGTTCTTTCTGTTATGTGAGAGCTTAGAACAGTAAATGTTGTAGAAGGGATTTTGAAAAGTGACATGTTGTGATATTTCACTCCATTTTTAATACTATGAAGTTTAGCTGTGTAACTGTGTCGGCGTGTATAAAATAAACTTATTGTGAAATTGAATTGTCTGGAGTCTCAGCGTCTGATATTTTTGAAAGAATTAATTTCTTGTTTTGATTGGACTATTGTTGTCATCTGGAGTGTTACTTGTGTAACGTTTCTTCGTCAGGCATGTTGGTCGTTATCTTGGAAAAGAAAGGAGAACAGTTACTGGCTCCTTTGAAAGTTTCGTATTCTTGGAATTGTTTTTTGTTTTTCAGCTGTGGTTTCGTATGTCTGAGAAAAACATCTACAGATATACGAAACTACAGCTAAACCTTTGTTTATTGTCATCGAAATCGGTGAAATTGCCCATTTTTTTCAAACAAATCGATTGATTGCTACTCTAGTTGGAGACCATCGCGGTGCACCGAGAGGAAGCTTTACATACCTCTTTGCAGTGACTTCGTTCATGAGACATTGTAGTCTACATTGCACTGTAGAGAACCTACTGTTGATATTATAACATTATTTTTATGTATAATGGCTTGAACTACAGTTAAATATGCAAAAGTCAAAGGTCGGGGTCAAGTTGTGCTCTAATCAGAAACATTCATTTCGAACGCACCTCTGTCATATCAAAGAACCCAATTTTGATTTTATATGCCTTGCCTTACTACTTGTGCGGTGATAATGGCTTGAATTTAAGCTTTAAATTAATCAGTAAAGTATCACGGTGAAATTATGATTAGGGCAGAAACATTCCTTTCGAGCACACTCCTGTCATATCAAAGTACCTACTGTTGATTTCATATACCGGGCCTGTCTGCTTGTGTTGTAATAAAACTTCTAAAATCCAGTTACGCTTTGTAAGGTGTTAACTTTGATCAAAATCGCCTGTTCCATCTTTCATTGAATTATTTCGATTATCGATTATCGATACTTATACAGTCCGATATATATATCGAAGAACGTTGACAGGAACATAAAGTACATTTATGTGAAATTTCACCAAAACTTGGCCCAGCCGTTCTCGAGTCCATAGGAAACGAACTCGCACACACAACCACACACAACCACACATAGGCACACACACAAGCATACACACAAAGTTCCTTTTATATAATTGTAATATATATATGTGTGTGTGTGTGTGTGTGTGTGTGTGTGTGTGTGTGTGTGTGTGTGTGTGTGTGTGTGTGTGTGTGTGTGTGTGACACATGCCAAATTGTTTGTCGTAATACTCGTGTGATTTACAACCCGAGGGTCTTTAAAAAATGTTGGTATTTGTCTCTTTAACATTCTGCGCGAGCAAATTCTATATGAATCACAAAAGATCATCTAGCGAATAAACAAAGGTCGTTTCACTGCGACGGTCTTCATACAATTCCGTGTGTAAAGTTAAACAATATCGCGCTTTTGTCGGGCAGATCTTTTTTGTGTTTTTCCATATTAATCTCAAAGAGAGAGAGAGAGAGAGAGAGAGAGAGAGAGAGAGAGAGAGAGAGAGGGAGAAGGAGAACATAAGTGGAGAAAAACTAAGTTTACATACCCGGCGGTGTCCGGGAACCCTTCTCAATAGTCCCAGTATTTTGAAGATATTATCAGCGCAGAGCAATGTTATGGCAATGTAATACAAGCGTTTTGTGAGAATGGAATGCATATGGAAGAACCGTAATACATACTTTGTGGAAGTATTATTTTATCAAACAGGATATATATATATATATATATATATATATATATATATATATATATATATATATATCCTATATATATATATATATATATATATATATATATATATATATATATATATAGTCTTGGAAGTTTTTAACCTTTAAAACTATACAAAAAATTACTTTTTATCATTCGTTAAAAAACCATCCAGTCAGTAAGTCATTTAATCACCTGCAATCACTGCATCAACTCTCTCGAATTTACTATAATACCAATTTTTTTTATTTTTCAAAGGATCATCAGTTGTTTATCATGAAACACTGTTTCGGGGATTTATATATATATATATTATATTATATATATATTATTTACTATAATAATTACTAAACACCTATAGATACTAATGTTTCATCATTGGGAATCATCAGTGCAGGGTGTCACGATTAACGCCAGTCGAGAAATTCGAACCCCGGCAACAGAAGTCATGTCTGGCTTCATTAGCAAGGACTTGAACCATTGGGCTACCGTCAACCGCGAGAGATACAGTTGAAATTAAAGATTTATTCTAATTAAATGCTTTTAACGTCAGTCAGAGAGAGATCTAATCATTATATGACGATCTGCGCGTATGAGGTAAGTTAACTGACTTTATTACAACTGAGTGCTCAACGATAAGAAAAAGTTTCTTAAAGGGATAACATTATTATTTACTATAATAATTATCAAATACCTGCATCATCAGTGCAGGGTGTCACGATTAACGCCAGTCGAGAGATTCGAACCTTGGAAACAGAAGTCATGTCTGGCTTCATTATATATATATATATATATATATATATATATATATATATATATATATATATATATACTTTCGTATATATATATATATCTATTATATATAGCCTTATATATATATATATATATACTTTCATATATATATATATATATATATATATACTTTCGTATATTAATTTTATGATTAAGTAATTATATATATATATGTGTGTGTGATTGTGTGTGTGTGTGTTGTGTGTGTGTCCTTCTCTCCCCCGCTCTCTCTCTCTCTCTCTCTCTTTCTCTCTCTCTCTCTGTATATATATATATATATATATGTATTTCTGTAGAAATATATTTTCTTATTATATATACATCCTTATATAAGAAGCTCAATGTGATTACAGAGCAATATATAGAATAAATGACAAAATGTTATATTCCAAAATTCATGATGTTGACAATCTTATAGTTTATTCCTTTAAATCAATTGACTTATACAATTCTTGACAGTATCTGTTTCGTTGGATTGGGAGATGCTTTTCAGGGATAGAAAACCTCAAAAAAAAAAAAATTAAAAAAAAACTGAAACAACCTCAAAATGCTTCATTACTGCTGATATATCTTCTTTTTTTTAATCAATTCCCCCCCCCCAAACAAGGCACAGTGCCACTTTGAAGTAGGGGGCTACTATCGGGAACATAAGTCGCAGGTGTATTATGAAGGTTGGTTGGTTGTTTTTTGTTTTACGGCATATCAACTCTTTTCATGTTATTTAATGCCGAATCCAAAGATTTTGAAGAAAAATTTTTAATAGGATATTTGTTGTTTTCAAGTCAGTTTCTATTTAACTCATATTTAGGACCCTAACAGGTACTACCACTCCGGGCCAGAGTGGACCTGGGAGCAATGGCAATTAAAGGGTGGCTCCACACTCCCCAAAGCCCGCAAGGTTGGGCCTCACCACTGGATATAGTTTAAGGTCATATCCAGGACCACGCATTATGAAGAGATATGAGTAGCAAGATGTTTGTTCACATTACACTTAAACTTCTGCATATCAGTACAGTTGGGAAAGCAGAATCCCGGAAAGGAGGTCCAAAGTCTTGCAGTTCTACGGAAGAAACTAGTGGAGTGAAAGGCTTTCTTACAACTAGGGATCTCTACTGTAAAGGAGTGGGACTTAGTTGCTTGTAGGGTTTATCAGGGGCATTTACGCCGTGGAGGTACAAGTGCTTGTAGTTCGTCAGAGCGTTCAGTATTTGTAGAACAGACAGAGTGATGCAACATTTCGTTGATGGGACAGAGGCTGAAGCCTAGATGACAGTTCAGGACCTATCAGGTTGGCGAGTCTCTTTTGAACCCTGTCAAGGAGTGAGAGACAAGCAGCAGATGCACCAGCCCAAATGTGACAACAGCACTCCATAGTTTATATCGAGTAACTTCATGACTAACATTTTTTGTAAGGAAAGCATCAGATCTCTTAGTTATGTATTTGCAAACATATTTGATACATTTCACAGAATTGCAAAATTCAACATTTATGTAAGCCTTGCATGTCTTTGAAAGTAAGATACAATTCATGCCCGCTAACAATAGTTTTAAAGCCACCATCTTCAGGCGAACTTCTATAAAATGGATAACCATCCTCACTAACCTTAGTTTCAACTGGATAATTTTTAGGATATCTTTTTGTATATTGGCCATCAACCATGCAAGGTTTATTTCTATTGATATTACCACAAGACCCATGCACCACATGATTCTTTACTATTTCAAATAAGGTTGGATCAGTTTGTATATCAGGTAACTCAGCTGATATAATGAAATCAATTTTCTGGTAAGCCACAACAATAGCCAGATCATTTCATTTCGGCCACAGTCGGCAGTGTCCGCAATTTTCCAGGGACGGTAGTGATCACCAACAATATACGTAGTTTAATATTTTACGAGGTTGTGGTGTCATGCTTCCACTGTGCAACGCCGGTTAACGGGTCCTGCTAGTTTACAAATATTTTTTAATGATTTCTTAAAAATTTCGAGCGCAAAGAAATGATATTTCTGCACTTTTTGTATTTTTTTTTTTTTTTTTTTATTCAATTTTCACCCCAAACAAGGCACAGTGCCACTTTGAAGCAGGGGGCTACTATTAGGGAATTAATTAGCGGGGTCATTATGAAGGGAGAAGAGTAGAAAGATGTTTGTTAACATTACACTTGAACTTCTGCATATCATTGCAGTTGGGAAAGCAGAATCCCGGAAGGGAGTTCCAAAGACCCGCAGTTCTGGGGAAGAAACTATTGGAGTAAAAGGTTTTCTTGCACCTAGGGATCTCCACTGTAAAGGGATGAGACTTAGTAGCTTGTCGGGTTTGTCGGGGGTAGTTACGTCGGGGAGGTACAAGTGTTTGCAGTTCGTCAGAGCATTCACCATTAAAGTATTTGTAGAACAGGCAGAGGGATGCAACATCTCGTCGATGGGACAGAGGTTGAAGCCTAGATGACAGTTCAGGACCTATCAGGTTGGCGACTCTTTTTTGAACCCTGTCCAGGAGCGAGAGACAAGCAGCAGATGCACCAGCCCAGATATGACAACAGTACTCCATACATGGGCGAATGGTTGCCTTATAGAGCTATAGGATACTGGCAGGCGTAAGTAGTTTTCTAGCACGGTAGAGGGAGCCAACCTTCCTTGCAGCAGCCTTGGCAATGCTCTCAATGTATCTATTCCAGTTCATATTCCCTGTAAACGTTAGGCCGAGGAGTTTAAAAGAAGTACTCTCAGGCAATGTGTTCTTGGCCATTGCTATTGGTGGTAGAGAAGGTTTCTTGTAGTTATTGAAGGAAACAAGCTTAGTCTTAGCAGCATTGAATGAGACCAACCATTTTTGTCCCCATTCCACTACGGATTGGAGGTCATCCTCTAGTGTTTCTGCCATTTTCTTGGATATGTGTTCATTTGTTTTCCCCTCATATCTGTTATAGAGAGTGGTGTCATCGGCAAATATACCCATCTCCGAAACAATATTATCAGGGAGGTCGTTTATAGATATCAGGAACAATAGAGGTCCAAGGATAGACCCCTGAGGCACTCCCGCATTTATGTCATATTGTTTGGATGTACGTCCGTCGAGGACAACTTTGATTTTTCTATTACTTAAGAAGGATTTAATTACGTTATGAATTCTTCCAGTGATTCCATATGATCTAATTTTCCTTAGAAGACCATCGTGCCATACCCTGTCAAAAGCCTTAGATATATCAAGGGCCACCGCTCTACCCTCCCCTGTTTTATCCAATGAACGGTATATACGTTCAGAAACTACAGTTAAGATATCTGCTGTTGAACGGGCTTGCCTGAATCCATATTGTTTGTCAGTCAGGAGTTTAGCAGCTGTTAGGTGCTGGACTAGGACTTGATTAACTAAGGACTCAAATATTTTGGCGAAAAGCGGGAGGAGGCTAATGGGGCGATAATTTAGTGGGTCAGTTCTTTCACCAGAATTCTTGAAGACTGGTACCACAGAGGCGGTTTTCCAGCAGTCGGGAAAACAAGATTCGTTAAGGCATTTATTGTAAAGTTTGGACAGAACTGGAGCAACCTCGGCAGAGCATTTTTTTAATAGCACAGCCGGGATGAGATCTGGTCCACATGCTTTAGAGGTGTCTAGGTTTTTTATAATAGCATGTACCTGAGAAGGGGTGATTTTCAAATCGTCAAGTGTGGCGTCTGTTCGCAGAGGAAAATCAGGGAGTGAGTGGTGTACCGAGTTCAGTGTGGAGTTTGAGGCAAACCGACTGACAAGCAGATTAGCCTTGTCAGTTGCCGTGCAAGCAACCTCATGATTGTTTGTTAGTGGGGGAATAACTGACTGTCCATTATTAACTACGCTGTTGTAGATTTTCCAAAAATCCCGGGTTCCTAATTTCTGTGCTTCGATGCGCTTTCTGGTGGTTTCAGAGTAATCTGACTTAGCTGTGTCTATCACTCTCTTACAATTATTTCTAGCTTCTATAAACTTCTGTTTATTTGAGCTGGACTTATGTCGGTTGAATCTGCGGAACGCATGCTGCCTTTGACAAATGGCAGCTGCACAAGCAGAAGTAAACCATTGGGGGGAGTGGGGCTTGCTATAGTATTTCCGTGCGGGAACATGTGCTTCAATAGCAGTTTTGAACCATTCAGCTGTCTCATTTGCACACTGTTCCGCTGGAAGAGTAAAGATATTTTGCCATGGGGCATCTCTGATGAGCTCCCTGATGGCTTCCCAATCAGCCTTTTTGTAATACCTCGTTGTTTTGAGTAGTGGGTCTTCAGTTTTAGGGCGAGAATTTAGGCTGATTTCTACCATTATCACAACGTGATCAGCATTCCCGAGTGTGCTATGGGCATTTGTTGTACAGTCATTGGGAACCGTTGTAAGAAAGAGATCTAGAAGTGAGGCATGTTGATCGTGCTGGTCTGGGAAACGTGTCGGAAATGTAACCATCTGAGATAGGGAATGAGATATAGAGAAGCTATATGTGGCGCTACCAGCTACGTCTGTGTGATTTGAGAATCCTAGCCAGTTACTATGGTGGACATTGAAGTCACCAAATACATGTATTTGTGCGCTAGTATCGAGGGAGAGTGCTATATCTATGCTGTCTGAGACTTTGTTTATTAGGGTACAGTCTTGGTTTGAGGGAGAGCGGTAAAGAAAATATAAGTAGCTAATATTGTGTTGCATATTTAGTCTGAAGCACATAAAGGCCTGGCCCTCTGATTCTAGTTTTATTTCTCTAGTTAGGGGGAGGGTGTTTCGAATATAGACTCCAAGTCCATGCATATGTCTGTCCGAGTCCTTACGGTAGAGTGGGAGATAACCAGGCATGTTAAAGTGGTTAGAGGGAATGGAGGAGTGAAGTATATATTTCTATAGTTTGATTGATCGAATTAGAATTTATTTTTTAACTAAAAAAAATTAAAAAATAGAAAAAGACTTTTGGTTATAGTCCTTTCATCATACGGAGAAATACCATTTCTTTGCGCTTGAAATTTTTAAGAAATCATTAAAAAATATTTGTAAACTAGCAGGACATCTTAACCGGCGTTGCCCGGTGGAAGCATGACACCACAATCTCGTAAAAAATTAAATTACGTATGTTGTTGGTGACCACTACCCTCCCTGGAAAATTGCGGACAGTGGCGTTTGGGGCGATAACCTGCACGTACTGTTTGATTCTAAAAATAAAAGGGAATATGTAAATCTGTATGAATTTTAAGAAAATACGAAAAATGTTCCATTTGAATAATAATGGAAAACAAAAAGTGTGTTGTGCTTGTATAAAATTAACCACAAATGTTTTACTTCATTAGCCAATTTGACAATTTGAAACTGGTTAATTTGTCAGAAAGATAGAGTGAGAGAGGGAAAAAGAGAGAGTAAAAGAGAGAAAGAAATAGAAATTGAAAGAGAGATAGGCAGACAGATAGATAAACAGAGAGAGAGACAAAGAGAGAGAGAGAGACAAAGAGAGAGAGAGAGAGAGAAAGAGAGATTGAGAAGATGGGAAGAAGAAAAAAAAGAAAGAAAGAATGGAAGAGCGCGATATTTTTTAACTGTCTTTGTCGCCATTACTTCTAACGTGTTAAAATAATAAATTATAAATAAAATTGTAAGAACATTTTCCATTTCAAATTTCCTTTTTACTGTGTGTATTGCATGTGTGCTAGTGATGTTTTGTGTGTGCGTGTGTATGTGTGTGTGCACGCGCCCGCGCACGCGCGTGTGTATGTGCGTGTGTTGGTCGAGTTAGGACAATGACGTTAAAGTCATTTCCCTGTCCGTTTCGATTAATCACAACAAAACATTAAAATCGATTAACTGGCGTAAAGCAATAGATAGAATGATGACGTCATTTCGACGCACATGTGTATTTACCTAATATTTTCACCAACTCTAACCGTAATCTAACGGCAAGATCGTACATAAATTCCAGATTTCTAGTGATAGGAGTGTCGATGCCATGAACCGAAAAAAAAAAAAAAAAAAAAAAACACAAGTTTTCCAAAATACCCGGGAAATTAAAACATTATAAACGTGTGTGCCAATGCCGAATTCCCATTTTTATGGAGCTGGATTTTTCTCGCATTTAAACCCAACTATGTGTCTTACTCTGCCGTCGTGGGAAGGCAAGTAAATAGGTGAACACATGAGGACTTTAACTACCAAAGACATTCCGTCTGATGGTCAGTTGGAGTCCGAGTGGGGCTTAAACATCCAACCTTTTCGTGCACATGAATTTCTTTTGTTTTAATAGAATTGAAAGTTAAACAGGATGTATTTTTAGATGTATTTTCTTTACGTAAATGGATAATTCAATGTAATTGATTTTATTTAATGCAACACGCGTTGAAATTCATTGTTGGTATTCATTTCCTACCGGACATTCCAATATTAAACCGAAAAGGCTGAGATTAATCGATATGAACTTATTTAGAGATCGCAATCTTAAGAGTTTAATCCTTTATTTCGATGTAGTTTAATCGCACAATATATATATATATATATATATATATTTATATATATATTATATAATATATATAATATGTATATAATATATATGTATAATATATATATATTATATATAATATATATATATAATATGTATATAATATATATATAATATATATATATTATATATAATATATATATATGTATATAATATATATAATATATATATATATTATATATTATATATAATATATATTATATATACATATATATAATATATATTATATATATGATATATATATATTATATAATATATATTATATAATATATATATATATATTATATATAATATATATATTATGTATAATATATATATAAATATTATATATATAATTATTTATATATATAATATATAATATATATATATTATATAATATATATTATATATAATATATATTATATATAATATATATTATATAATATATATATATTATATATAATAAATATATTATATATAATATATATAATATATATATAAATATTTTATATATATATAATATATATATAATACATATATAAATATATATATATATATATATATATATATATATATATATATATATATATATATAATCGCATTTCTCATACCTTTCCTTCGCTAATGAGTCATTTACTTCCATTGTCAGGAGTCTTGTCTCTGGCCGAAGGAAGACCTGAATAGTATTGCAATATTTGAAAATTAAACTTTCTATTTTGTTTCAATTATTGCTTGTTTTAATTATTGTACTAACAGGGCACCCGGCGTTGCTTGGTTGTAAAATACTCGTGAATATAATATTTAAATTTATGCAGGCTTTATATTTATTATCATAAAGCTAAGTGTCTATTGATTCTTATATTTTACCCAATATATGGTAGTGATTTTAAAAGTAAGAACAAAACAACAGAAAAAAACATGCCTAGAGTGCCATCAGCGAAATATAAAAGCAAAGCATTTGGCCTTAATTGTTACCGTTGGAGCTAGTGTTAGACGGGTAAAAACAATTAAAAATGAACTGACTTTTACGTATCAATGTATATTCGCGATGTGTACAAGGGTATTGTAAGTTATCTATTTTTTTTTTACAAGGTGGTCACCACTTATCAAGGCCCGGAAGCCACTCAGTGATAAGGGTTAATGTAAGTACAGTACGTTAGTGGGGATATTTAAAGTGTCTACTTAAGGGGGCGGTTCATCAGGAATTTGTTTACGTTGGACTTGAAGACATCCAAGTTGTAGTCCGGAGGGAAGTAAGCAGACAGAACAGAGTTCCACAGGCATGCAGTTCTAAGAAAGAAGCTTTGTTCATGGAATCTACGTTTTGATTTAGGCATAGATAAAGAGTGGGGAAAGTTTTTGACAGTGGATTCAGCTAGACGGGTGATTTTTGTAAAAGATTGGCGAGGGGGGACCAGAGATTGGAGTTCAGACGAGCACCTGTCATGGAAATAACGATAAAACGAAGATAGGCTTGCAACGTCTTTTCTGTGGGAGAGAGGTTGCAGGAAAGAGAAAAGGGCATCCCCCCCATTAAGCCACGAAGTCTATTTTGTACTCTGTCAAGGCAGGAAAGGCTGTTTTTAGCAGCTCCTGCCCAGATATGGCAGCAGTATTCCATCCTTGGACGTACTTGGCTTTTATATAGATAGAGAATTGCCAAGTTCAATTTATCAGCTATTTTTACCGGCTTATATATATATATATATATATATATATATATATATATATATAATGGTCTACAAAAATTATACTTAACTCATGTTAAACATTCCTTACTAAGTTTCTATCTATCATTTTTACTTTTTCTCATATTTTGTTGTTTAAGTTTCGCCCCCTACTTGTTCTTTTTTTACAGAAAAGACGCCACAAGTCTATCTCTTCTGGATCGTTACTTTTATGGTAGGTGCTCGACTGAGCTTCAGTCTATGCTCCACCCTGTAAAACATTCGGAACAAGCACTCGTCTAGCCATAACAACTGGCACCAATTTTTTTTTTTTTTTTCAATTTTCACCCCAAACAAGGCACAGTGCCACTTTGAAGCAGGGGGCTACTATCAGGGACTTGATTAGCAGGGGCATTATGAAGGGAGATGACTAGAAAGATGTTTGTTAACATTACACTTAAACTTCTGCATATCAGTACAGTTGGGAAAGGAGAATCCCGGAAGGGAGTTCCAAAGACCTGCAGTTCTGGGGAAGAAACTATTGGAGTAAAAGGCTTTCTTTCACCTAGGGATCTCTACTGTAAAGGGATGAGACTTAGTAGCTTTTCGGGTTTGTCGGGAGTAGTTACGTTGAGGAGGTACAAGTGTTTGCAGTTCGTCAGAGCATTCACCATTAAAGTATTTGTAGAACAGGCAGAGGGGTGCAACATCTCGTCGATGGGACAGAGGCTGAAGCCTAGATAACAGTTCAGGACCTATCAGGTTGGCGACTCTCTTTTGACCCTGTCCAGGAGCGAGAGACAAGCAGCAGATGCACCAGCCCAGATGTGACAACAGTACTCCATACATGGGCGAACGGTGGCCTTATAGAGGTACAGGATACTGTCAGGTGTAAGTAGTTTTTTAGCACGGTAGAGGGAGCCAACCTTCCTTGCAGCAGCCTTGGCAATGCTCTCAATGTATCTATTCCAGTTCATATTCCCTCGCCCTCGATCTGTGTCTAAAACAAAGCGAAAATTCCACGAGCAGGATTTCTTTCCTAGAACTGTCCATCTGTGGAACAAAATATCGTGGAGCTACTTCTCGGCTAACTATAACATGATCGTTTTCAAATATAATGTAAATAAGTGCTTGTTGAACCGTCCGCTTAAATTAAAAAAAAAATTTTTTTTTATAATTAAGCCTTACCCTAATTCCATCATTACTGATCATGTTATCTCATCATCTACCTAATACTTATTAACCCTTATCCTAGAGTGGCTTCAGGGCCTTGATAAGCGTTTACCTCACCTCTCCATCCCTACCCAACTAAAAAAATCTTCTCGCTCTTATTTTATACGCTGTCTTTTATTCTTTCATAAAACGTCGTAACGCTGAGATCCAGGTTTTCGATAGATTACCGAAGTTAAGCATCGTTAAGCCTGGTCAGTACTAAAATGGGTGACCATTTGGGAAGACCAAGCGCTGTATGTGCTCTCTGCTTATCTCGGTATCGTTTCCAGTCATCCTGAACTTCTTGCCACTGGAATCAGGCAATGCTGAATCAGGAGAAGTATGGTTGGAATTGCGAAACCCTTGCCTCACAATTACACGTGCAAGCACTCTTACAAAGGGGGTATCGATTATTTCTCGAGACAGAAGGAAGGCCATTCTAATATTCTCTTTTCTTTCTACACCTCTTTCAACTTATCTATCTATCTATCTCTATCTATCTACTTCTCTCTCTACCTACCCCCTTTCTCTCTCTCTACCGTCCTCTCTCTCTCTCTCTACCTCTCTGTTTCTCTCTACCTTTTCTCTCTCTCTCTGTCTCTCTCTACCCCCTCTCTCTCTTTCTTTCTCTCTGTGTTTAGTGTGTTTGTTAACTGTTAAAATTGACAATTAAAATATTGGTATGGTGCACTATGAACAAATTATGTCACCAGATGTAAGTATTTAATCTGTAATTAGAGAGAAAATAAAGAGAAAACGGGAAGAAGCAAAAGAAAGAGATGTACAGTAAGACTAAAGAGTCTGCTTTATAATTGGACTTTTATTCTTATTATTTAATTGTAAATCCACTGATTTCTTATTCAAACAAGTTCATTGTAACTAAGGCAGCTCCATGATAAGCGTTAATGTGTGTAAACTGGTCAGTGAGACAGCAGCGTATGGATCGTTAGTGATGGAAATTGGGTAGAATTTGATTGTTTAAACGCACAGCTCAACAAGAACTTGTTTATATTAGACTTGAAAACGATAATCTTGTAGTCAGCTGGAAACATCTTAAACAACGCCATGTATGCTGGCTAATATAGATAGATAGATAGATAGATAGATAGATAGATAGATAGATAACCCAGTTTCTCCGAATGTACCAATATTATGAAATTTAAATGTAATTTGAACCATCATCTTGCTGTAGAACTCTCAACTTGTGCATCATATAAATATGACCCCAAATCACAGTAGACTCTTACGTCTCAGTTGCAATGTGCCTTGTTGGGTTGAAATAAATAAATAAAAATTAAATGAAAATATAGATAGGTAGATGAAGAGTTTTAAATGTAGATAGATAGATAGATAGATAGATAAAAGAGTCTGGAATAAGTAAATAAATAGCGATAGAGAAAGAGGGGGTGAAAAGTCTTGGTAGATAGATAGATAGATAGATAGATAGATAGATAGATAGATAGATAGATAGATAGATAGATAGATAGATGAAGAGTCGGAGATATATAGATAGATACATATATGAAGAGTATGAAAGGTAGATAGATAGGATATATAGATGAGACTGAGATAGATAATTGGATAGATAGGTAGATAAATTGATGAACATCTGAGGTAGATAGATAGATAGATAGATAGATAGATAGATAGATAGATAGATGGATGGATGCATGAAGAGTCTGAAAGACAGATAGATAAGATAGATAAATGAGACGGGACAGATAAATAGATAGATAGATAGATAGATAGATAGATAAAAACCTGTAGTTAGATAGATAGATAGATAGATATATAGATAGATAAACAGATAGATAGATAGATAGATAGATAGATAGATAGATAGATAGATAGATAGATATTACGTTGGCGTAAAAATAATGTCGTTTTTTTTTTTTTTTTTTTTTTTTTTTTTGGCGTTCAACTTGAAAATACATAACTTCTTTCATAATAAACTTTATTAATCGAAATAAAGAACGATTAGTTCGACACATTTCTGCCAACGAGAAACAAGTTTATTTATACCATTAGCGTAGAAATCCAGAGTTCTGGAATCAATTAAATCATTGAAGGCCGATTCGGCATCATCTCGGCTTTTGAAGCATTTTCGCGCAGGAAATTATCGAGATGTTTGAAAAAAATGATAATCGGTGGGCGAGAGGTCCGGTGAGTATGGCGGATGAGGCAGAGTCTCCTAACCCAATTCGCGTAGCTTCTGCAGGGTCAGTTGAGCAACATGGCGGCGGGCGTTATCATTCATATTGACCAATCTTGGGCATATACGTTGGAGCTTCTGGTGCATTTCGTCAGTTTGTCGGCAGTACTTCTCCGCCGTAATCGTTTCACCCGGATACAAGAAGCTGTGATTGATGAGACCGGCTCCAGTCCACCAAACAGTCACCATAACCTTTTTGGTGCAATTTCGGCTTCGAGAAGTTTTGTGGAGCTTCTCCGGCATCCAACCACTCATCATACGTTAAAATGCGTTCGCGAAATGAGTTGTTTTTGTTGCGCAGAAGGAACGTAGAACATACCTCAAAACGACGATTTTTTTTTTATTATCGTTCAATTCACCTATTTAACCAACTTTTTTTTTTACTTTTACTTTTTTCACTATTTGCTATTTAATGGCAAACGACTGTTAAGTCGTCGACCTAGAGTTCAACAGCAACTTCTCGTGTGGTTTTGCGAGGATCGGCTTCAACTGAGGCTTTCAAATGTTCGTTATCAACCGCAGTTGGCCGGCTGTGGCCGTTTTCATTTTCGAGGCTCTCTTCACCATTGTGAAATTGCTTAAACCACCGTTGTGCCACATGTTCATTAGTGGTTCCTGGGCCAAAGGCATCATTGCTATCACGAGCTGTCCCGGCAACTTTTCGACCTAGTTTGAACTGGAACAAGAAAATCGTGCGGATTTGAATTTTGTTCATACTGTTGCTAAGCCTGCAAAAAATGAATGAAAAGATTTAGAACAGTAACGAATAACAGGAATCGATAGAGCGAAAAACGCGCTTCAAAATGATATATAACATGCCTATATATATCAATGAATTATTTCAGAAATATAAAAGTAACATATGTGAGAAAACAATATTGTTTGTGCACCGACCTAATAGATAGATAGATAGATAGATAGATAGATAGATAGATAGATAGATTTAGAATTTGAAATAGATATATTAATTTCTATTAGTCTGCAAATCAAAATATACAAAAACGAAATGATTAAACTCGAGGGCTTTTTTTTTTTTTTTTTTTTTTTGCTTGAAAGAGTTTGTAATTCATTTACAAATCGTTTTCATTTCTGTTGCAGAATGCCGTTCGATTAACTTTTTTTCTTCTTTTTCTTTTTTTTTTTTATAATTCTACATTCCTGTACTGGATACTTGAAGATGAGTTCGTTGAAAGCTTTGGTGGTTGGCATAACAACCACACGTCCTGACAGCGACTTAAATCCATGCGCCATCTCTCTCTTCTTCCTCATCTCTCTCTCTCTCTCCCTCTCTCTCTCTCCCACACGCACGCACACACACACACACATACACACACATACACACACACATCTCTTTTTCATTCGTCTCTTGTTCATAGCTTAATGTCTTATAGACTACGCGAATTCCTTTTCTTTGTATTACACTCTTACGCAAACTTATAAACAACCACATGAACACCTTCACACCCAGTAATACATTATATCTATATTTTTATAAAGTAATAGGGTTCGTGTGTTTCTGTCTGTGTGTACAGCTCTCCATCATCAACGAAATATAAAGGAGGTAAGAGGGTAGATCTCTCCTGGTAGAGAAACATTAGAACCCATTTTAGGATGTTTCTGTTATAGGAGACATAAGAATCTTTGCCTAATTTCTTTATATACTATTCTACAAACCACCCCCATATCGAATGACTTATGCTCATTTGCATATCACATTATATTAAATCTCTTTAACTAATTACCTCGACCTTATTACATATTGGAAATATTCTAATCATTTTAACTGTACTATTTACAAAATCTATTTAACATTTAATCTATCTATCTATATATCACATTATATTAAATCTCTTTAACTAATTACCTCGACCTATATTTTATATCTATAAAAACAGAGATGTGTGTGCCACAGACGATTTCTGATTGGTTAATCCAATAATCACATCTCCTAAAAAACAATCGTTTCTACGCTCTTACCTTTACCATAAAATATTATGGCTTTATTTATTGTCCATCTTGGAAGGGTTTAATTTTTTAATAACTTGTTATTTACAAATTAAAAAAATACGAAACTATTATACGAAACTAAACTACACGAAACGCGCACACACGCACACACACACGTTCACTACCGTCACGTTGTTATGGCAACCAAACCCGCTGACTACATAAACAGTAAACACACACAGTAAATGTGATTTTCTTCATTTTCTCATTTCACTCGTGGTCTTAAATTCATTTCGGGTTTGTATTACTGTACACATAGATTCGAATAAGTTGCCAAAAAACAAATATATAACAAATAAATGTTATCAAAGGCAAGGTAAATTACTTTTCTACCAAACTGGATATATTTTTCGTGTTTTTATTCAATTTAACATGTTTATTCAGCTCGAAAAGCATACAGTGTTTACCGATGTATTGAAAAATTCAAGATGGCGGCCGATTCTCTCTTTAACACGGCAAGTTTGGAAAAAGGTGTAATAAATAAAAAACCGGTTAAAATACTGTTAAAAACTCGCTCAATATATGTTACCGTGACATAGGTTGACATATATTCGGCGGGTTTTTAATAGTATTTTGTATAGTTTTTTATTTATAACACCTTTTCCCAAACTTACGGTGTTAAAGAATGTGTGAGACGCCATCTTGAATTTTCCAACACATCGGTAAACACTATATTCTTTTCGAGCTGAATAAACATGTTAAATTGAATAAAAACACGAAAAATATATCCAGTTTTTATCGGTTTTTTACCTTCTCTGCAGAAGTACAAAAAAACGGAAGGTACTTTTACAGAATGTTAAACTATTCTTTCGAAGAAATTTAGCAAGAATACCTGTAAACCAGGAAATCGGTAAAATGTCATCATGGATGAATACTTGTCTATTATAATTTCTACCCTTGACAAAAACTTAGCCATAACAAAAGAGATTTATTGTTCAGATTGTTTTTGAGATTGATTTCTAAAAAGATATTTTATAAATAAAATCGACTTTAAAATTAAAGACTTAAATTACAATAATTGAATTTAAACATTCTTATTTCAATATTTGGCACATAACACCTGCAAAAATGATCACAATGTCAGGATTTCATTTTATTTCAGAATCGATGGCAAATTGTGTAGATTGATATCTCATTATATTAAATACTAATATTTAACATTAGTTTATCATTTAAGCCGATAAAAAGCCCTTTTTTTTTTTTTCGAGTCATAAAAGGATTTGGAGTTTCCTAATCAACCTTTCGGGTGCAGTTGCACGCTCTCAAAATAACTAAAGTGTTGGATTTAAAAAAATTGGTTCATTAAAACTAAACAGGTTTAGTTTTAATTAAAAAAAAATCGCTTTGGTAATTAGATATGTCGTATGGTTATCCCTAATCGCTGAATAAAACCGCTAACGAGTTGAATGATTACGACATAAAATTAAACTCGGGTTCCTGAAACGGAAACTTCGTTTGTTTTTGTTTTTTTCTTATCAATATATTTACATTGTTATTTTGTTTTCATTTTCAATCATGCGAACAGTTTTCTTTTTCAAGTAATCCAAGTTACAAAATTCCCACTGTTTACTATGCTAAAATCACAATGACTAATGTATACCTATTAACCCTTATCCTTGAGTGGCCTCTGGGCCTTGATAAGTGGTGACACCCATGTAAAAAAAAAATCACTCGAACAGTTTTCTTTTTATAATGTACAGTTTTAAAAGTTTAAAAACTATATAGTTTTTACTTCAGGAAAATTAATGGGTCAGTTTTTACGATGTGCCCTGTTAAAATACTGTTAAAAACTCGCTCAATATATGTTACCGTGACATAGGTTGACATATATTCGGCGGGTTTTTAATAGTATTTTGTATAGTTTTTTATTTATAACACCTTTTCCCAAACTTACGGTGTTAAAGAGGGTGTGAGACGCCATCTTGAATTTTCCAACACATCGGTAAACACTGTATGTTTTTCGAGCTGAATAAATATATTACATTGAATAAAAACACAAAAAATATATCCAGTTAGGTAGAAAAGTAACTTATCTTGCCTTTGATAACATTTATTTATATATTTGTTTTTGACTATTTTTTCGAATCTATGTGTACAGTAATACAAACCCACGATATGAATACTCACGTTGTTATATATATATATATATATATATATATATATATATATATATATATATATAAATGAGATTATAGCAGTTAAAAAACATTTTTAAAACACACACACACCTTTTTCAAAGTGATCAGAAATCGTATAAAAGTAAAAAGGGTAAATTTTTACTTACTTTCCAACTTAATCACCTTTAACGTGACTTTTACAGTTTTTTTTAAATGGAATTCATTTACCGATACAAAAGAAATGATAAGTAAATAAATCCATAAATAAATATTATAAATGGTTTATTTTAATACTTGCCAGGATGCGGAGGAAAATGAATGAAGGGGGAGGGGAATAAAATAAAAACATTTTGGAAACAGAGTAAGTTTGAAAGAATTGCTTTGCACAGAAAGAAATTAATGAAAAAATAAAATTAAATTTCTTTTCTTTCTTGATTTTTTTTTAGTTTTTTATGAAAAAGGAAGTCAAAATTAAGACTATAAAAAACAATTTTTATTAAGAGCGAACCTCAGTCGTCAGGTCTGTAAAAAAAGACGTGGAATAATAAATGTTTTCTAATACAAATTGTTTTTACTTATGTGTCCATTTGTCTCTTTGAAGTTCGTTTGTTTAATATATCGGTTTGCAATATAATTTTGTCATTCTGTCAGACTCAAATTTTAAATCTATATATCTATAAAAGTGAAAGTGTGTGTGTGTGTGTGTGTACATTTCCCTACGAAATAACTCTGTCAATTTTTAGTCTACAGACTCGAAATTTGATATACAGGGTACTGAGATTTGGAAAAATCTATGTGATCGGTTTTTAGCCAGAAATTTGACGATTAAGGGGTCAAAGTTCAACGATTTGAGCTTTGAGAACTCTACCAAACTTCTCCGACAATTTTGGGTCTACACACTTGAAATTTTAGATATAGCTTCCGTGGACATGGATCTAACTTAATAACTTGATTTGAGCCCTAAACAATAAATTTTCAGGGGTCATAATAGGGGTCAAAGTTTAAAAAATTACCCCCTTTTTTTTGCTCAGCATACACCTCCAAACACCCGGGCAACGCCGGGCACCCATGCTAGTATATATATATATATATATATATATATATATATATATATATATATATATAATGTATATATATATATATATATATATATATATATAATGTGTGTATATATATATATATATATATATATATATATATATATATATATATATATATATGGGTGACCAAAATAAAAACAGAGGACATTCAATTGTTTTTCTGAGCATTTTACAGTATATGGAGAAAAAAAAGGCCAAAGACCCAAATGTTTTTATGTGATGTTTTGAATATAATAACTAGTTTTGACCAAACTTTCATTTCATTCGGACAAAACACTAAGAAACGGGGCCTAATTAGAGTTTGTGCCCGTTTTTATTTTTTTTTGGGGGGGGGGGCACCCTGTATAATATAATAGACTTTTTTTTTGTCTAGTAATTCTATTTTTCATCCTTTCCAACTTCCGAATATCGGTCTTCACTTCTGGCAGGAACTGGCTGATGTAACCACCATATTTATCGTGAGTCCGAGTACTTTCCAATCCTTCTGAATTCAACATCAGAGATAGTTTTGATCAATTTATATAATTTTTCTGTTTGTCGTAACGTGTACATTTTTTTCATTGGTTAATTATTCTAATAACATTAGAAACATTTCAGAATATTACAACTATGTGTAAACTTTACTTTATTAATAGTTTTTTAGTTTGTATTAGTAGCGCTACTAGTATTCCAAGTTTTCGTTTAGTATTCGTGCGTTCCAGTATAAATGTGTTCTCAAGTATGTGTCGTTTTCTTAAATTGGGACAAGGGACAGGAATGTTTATTAGTTAAGTGGTTAAATATTTAAATATTTAATGAAATATGCTTAAGGGAAGAAATGCAGCCTTTTGATATATATATATATATATATATATATATATATATATATATATATATATATATATATATATATATACATACTAGCAAAAGTACCCGTCGTTGACCGGGTTCAAAAGCAGCCTACAGAAAATGGACTCTGATTTATGAAAGTATGATAGGTTATGAAAAGGAAGGGTTGTAAAGAGATAGCTTCGAATTTGGGGGCATCAAAACCAAAGCAAAATATGATGAAAGTAAAAATAAAATAGATAAGCCTCATAATTTATTATACCATACCTATTCACACTGAAACACTTATCACAATTTTCTGTGGATCTTTATAAAAAAACTTCTAAACTTTGTGACATATTTTCATTCTATGGAGGTCAGGTGCGAACGAATACCCCATAATTTTATCATACCATATTTCTTCAAACTGAAACATAATTATCAAAGTATACTTACGCAGATAGATATGAAAAGTCTTTATTAAAATTTGTGCCACTTTCCATTCTATGGAGTGCAGGCGCGAACGCAGACCCCACAATTGTATTATACCATCCACATTTAAGATAAAACATACTTATCAAAGTATTCTGATCTACATCTATATCAAAAGCACTTGTAAATTTTTTTTAATTTTTAAATTTTTTATTTCCATACTTTGTGGACCAGGCGCAAACACAGACCCCACAATTTTAATGAACCACTGTTCTGCCAGATCAACCATACCCATTCCTGTGTCTCGATACATCTTCTATCATTATATGTGATCAGTTTTTTAAAATAGTCAACCATATAGGAGCCTATTCATGACCAGATACACACACACACACACACACACATACACACACAGGCATTAAGCTTTATATATATATATATATGTATATATATATATATAAAATTTCGTGGTTCAATTTTAAATTCTGAAAAAACAACATATAGAGACATATATTCGATATAATAATTTATTGTTCGACAAAGGAATATATAGAAGGGGTTATTATAATTTCCTTAATGCATGGATTTTCAACAATGGCCTATTCATCAGAGGAAATGAAATGCAGTTAGCAAAACAATAAATTCTTAAATCGAATATATGTTGTTTTTTCAGAATTTAAAATTGAACCACGGAATTTATATATTGCTCTATTCTTAAATATTGAGCTTTTCCTTTTTGGCTAGGATCTCCTTGAAAGTATTACTTTAAGTAATAGCTCTCAGGATTGTTCATCTGAATTCTATCAGTGTCTTATCTCGCTTATATATATATATATATATATATATATATATATATATATATATATATATATATATATATATATATGTATGTATGTATGTATGTATGTATGTATGTATAAGTTTAATTATATAAACATAGGAAAACCCTACGGGCATTTATAAACGTTTCGACTATGTTAATCACTTCCTCAGGCTTCCAACAATGAGTAAAATGATTAAATGAAAGCCTTATATACTAAATAATGCAATGAAAAATGAAACAAAAAACTAAAAATAAACTTTTAAAAAAGAAAATTTCAAAAATTAACAAGCTATTTGAAAAGGTGACCTTTGGCAAGTCGACAACAGTTAAAACTTTTCGTCCCTTTCCATCTCACTAATAGTGTAAGCAAAACAGCCCCTTTGAAAACAATGAACGCTAATTTTATCAAAAGGTAAACGGAGGAAAATAAAAAGATAAAGAACGGATCCGAGAGAAACAAAACTCTACTGGAGTAAGATATGAAAAGAGTGACAATATCACAATAGAAATGTCCAATGGCTGATAACTTTTTGTTTGGTTTTTATGTACGAGGTGTCATTGATAAGTTTCCAGCATATTCTGTACAGACATTTAAAATTGTCATTGACTCTTGAAAATTCACTTTGTTATTGTTTTACACCTTATGAGATGACTGACCAATTTTTATGATTATAGGTTCAAATGAACAACTACAGCAGGAATTGGAATACATCCTACTAAAGCCTGATTGTCACATCTGGCGAATATCAAAAATGCAATTTGGACGTGAGGACATTAAAATTCTGTTTTAAATTTGGCAATACTTCAGACTGCTTTTGGGCCATCTTGCATGAATCGATCATAAGTTTTTTAATAGCCTAAGAGATTCAAGAACGGCAGGGAGTCCATGAGGGATGATGAGAGGTGTGGGAAGAGTAAAGTAGTTAGAAACCAGAGTTGATTGGCCAAATAAAGAATTTCATGGATAAGGACTGTTTTGTGTCTATAGATACAATAAGCGCGCAGTTTGATATTAGTGTGGGAACTTTACACACAATTATTTGCGAGTAACTTAATATGCAATTGATTTGCACAAAGCTTTTCCCAAGAGTATTCAAAGAAGATCAAAAAGAAATATGTTGTCATGATAGCAGAGAGAGGGTCGAACTGATCAATTCAGATCCCACATACTCTCGTGGCCTACGATGAAAGCTGGGTTTACTACTATGACTTAGAGATCAAGAGACAGGATTCCCAGTGGAAGGATGCTGGTTTTCCCAGACCCAAGAACATCAAAAAGAGCAAATCCACCCAGAAATTATGATGATCTATTTTTTAATAGCACGGGCATGATCTACGTGCTCTGTGTTCCTACTGGACAGACAGTCAACAAGGAACACTATGCTAGGGTTTTAAGGGGGTTCAGGAGGAGATCCAGTCGGAAAAGGCCAACTCTTCATATCGGGTCAGCGGTATTTCCACTAGGACAATGCATCAGTCCACAACTCCATCCTTGTCACAGACTACTTGACCAAAATGAACATCAAGATAGTTCCAGACCCTTACTATTGTGCAGACCGTGCTTCCTGTGTGTTTTGGCTATTCTCTAAGCCCAAGAAAACCTTAGAAGCTTTCGTTATGAGATAATTGAAGAAATTAAAAAGGCTGCGACGAGAGTCATTGGCATGCTCACACAAGAGGACTTCCACGGAGCTTTCCAAAAGTTGTTGGGACAGTACAACAAGTGCATTGCAGCTGGAGGAGATTACTTCTGAAGGGGATTAAAGTTTCATATCAGGAAATTGAATTCTTTGTCCGAATTCTGTCGACAAAATTTGAACTTTCTACAAAAAAAATCGTCGCTATCTTTATAATCGAAGGCTGTGAGCACTTACAATATTTAGTGGGCACTTATACTATTTAGTGGGCACTTATCATTGTACCATTGTGACAATGCAAGCTGCTACACCTTATTGTTATAAAGTGTCTTACCTGACCGCCACGCAGTCTTGCTGGCCATTTATTTTAAAATTAAAACAACTGAAAATTTTAATATTTCAGTGTTCAGTATTTATCTGAATCTAAGAAGTAAATTGCGGCAAACAAAAGCACCAAACCCCGCAAATCAAATAAAAATTATTTATAAGTCGCTCAGAATGGGCATGTCTTTTCTTTTTCAGTTTCTTATTTAACAAAGTTAACACAAGCAATACAATGTATTCATATGTAAGAATTCTTCTGCACAATGGCAGAATACATAGTCAATTATAAAACACTCATAAGCTTAGAAAAACATTGCCAAGCTTCATAGAAATAAAGTCAAATTTATTTTTTGTGCTAACTTTAGTAATTATATTTACTTTTCCCGCGCTATAATTGTTTAAACATTTATTCCAGTCTTGCAAAACCTCCAGCCAAGTTTTTTTTAATTTTAAAACTTTAGCAATCCAAACACAGACATATAAAAATATATTCCAGTCAAAATGGTGTATTCTAAATTCCTTTCCAAAACAAAACAAGCGATTTTCTACGTTAAAATTAGTATAAAACAATATTCCTTATCATAATGCATAACCAACCCGTAAACTAGAACATTTGTCTTTAACATTAAAACAAGATTGACGATAAACTATGGTTCCCACCAAACATCCTTATGCAACAAATTTATGACTGACACCACTAGAGAAAAATTCAAAAGTGAGCAAACAATAAGCAAAAGAGTGAACAATTGACTCACTGATTAGTGCAATATTCCCTTTTTTTCAAGTTCACCAATCTCGTTCTGATTTGTGTTGACGTCCCTCTTTTGCGACTGCATTTTTCCATGGGGACGTTTATATTCCTTTCTTTTTTATTCATTTTGACCATTTTTGATAGAAGGCCTGGTCACGCCATCCAAAAAGAATATAAGTGTAACGTTCCACGAGGTCAAAATAATTGACAGAGATGCAAGATGGAAAGTTAGACGACTTAAAGAAGCAGCACTTATGCTAAAATAATCACTAAGCTGATAGACGCATAGATAACGTCACCAGTTTTGAATGCTTCGGTTTCGATTCTAGCTGAAGGTACCCAAACATATATATATATTTTTTAAATCACAACTCTATATTAAGATATACGAAATCTGGACAAATTAAACTATCATATAAAAGCGATCCCCTCCCCCTCCATCAGTAAAAAAATATATGTATCGTTTGAGTATTTTATAAAATTACTAAAAAATGTAAAATTTTAATTTTTAGGGCTATAACTAAATGCAACATAGCGTCGACTTAGCACTCCACTATTACAACTATTTGACCCCTTTAAAACTATTTTACCGGCTAATGACCCATAAAAACTATTTTACCGGCTAATGACCCATAAAAAACGGTCCGTAAAAAATCCAATCATTTGAGGTCCCTAGTTCTCTTTGCACTCAATCAACGAAGATCTGGCTAGTGTTTTACTCCTTGGCCTTTCTATCCTCCTTGACCCTCATTTATTTGGTGTGGTGTCAGTTTATGGTGACACATACAAAAAAGGGAGGGCGGTATCTTACAGTCATATCGTTGATTCCAAATGATGTTCCTTTGCCTTTTACATCCGTAGTCGTTTCTGTGTGTCCAATTTGTGTCTGTAGTTCGTATGTGTTAGCCTCCACATTCAATAATTTTCCTTATTATTATTATTATTATTATTATTATTATTATTATTATTATCATTATTATCATTATTATTATTATTATTATTATTATTATTATTATTATTGAGAATATTCTAATGAGTAAATAATGAACACCATCACTCACGTCACCGGTTGATTTCATCGAATTTTGATCCGAAGCCAAAACGTAGCTTTTCTTTGATTAATGATGTAAAACCAGAAATCGATTTTTGATTCTTGTTTTGTTTTTTTGTTTTTCCGTTAAAAACGGGTTAAACTCAACCGTCTGTGAAGGTGAATCGACCGCCTGCAATTTAGCTAGATACGATTTGAATGCGAAAACTTCGCTCTGCAGTTTATGATGAATTTTAGATGCGTCAAAATAAATTTAAAAAGTTATAAGAGGAACTGTCCGGCCGTAAATCATTGCGTCACTTTTGAAAGTCGGCAAATCTATACAAACGGAGAAGAAGATTGGAAGACAAAAAAAACTCTTCAAAACCAAACTATGAGGAGTGTTTCCAAAAGTAATGCTTCCTATTGTATAGTAATGGCACATGTTAAACGTTTACAAAACCAGTGTAGTTGATGTCAATACTAAGATAACTGAGCTCCAACCCCTGTTCCATCGCAGCAGTGTGGTTTACAAATATTTTAATCCAATGTGCTCTGATAAACTCGTTGCACTTGTTCCCCTTCGACAAACCCGCTTAGCAACAAAATCTCACCCCTTCACTTTTGGGGTTCCTAAATACCAGAAAGCTTTCTACTCCAATAGTTTCTTCCTTCGAGCTGCTAGACATTGGAATTCCTTTCCTGCTACCTGCTTCCCTGTCTGTACGAATATGCAGAAGTTTAAATGTCACGTAAACCAACATCATGTTAAACTTTCCTAGGCTTGGTCCAGGTTATATATATATATATATATATATATATATATATATATATATATATATATATATATATATCATTAGAATAAAAATATAGATATTATCAAAAATTGGAACTTTTCAAGATAATAATAAAGCTCGATATACTAGAGGAAAAAATTAAAAAATAGGAAAGATTGGTGATGACGAATTAAATTGAATAAATTACAATATCTATTGATCAATCAAAAATTCAGACAATCAATTATAATAAGACAAAATCCTTAACTCATGGTTTTTCAAAGATGGCCTCTTTGCATCCGAAGATAAATATTAATTAAAAAAAAATGTATCACTGGTTAGCATCAATTTGAAAAAAACATTTTTTTTTTTTGCAAGAAAGAGAAGTAATTTTAAATAATATAACAAATAAAATATCAGTTAATTATTAATACCTAAATAACCAGTAAACTAATTAATTACTTAATTAATTAATTAGTAATTTGTGAAACCAAAAGAAAGAATCCAAAATCCAAGTGTAAATAACCCAAGCATAAATTAATTATAGTGCAGTACAAAAAACTTCGTTAAAATAAAAATAAAAATAATAGTTAATGAAGTTGAATCCAGTAGGAGAATACCATTCCAGGTATGAAGAGATTATTAACTTTGAGATAACCAGTGATGCATTTTTTGTTGTTTTTGTTAATTTTTATCCTCTAATAAATATATGTAAAATCATCCCAGTTCCGGACCCGTGTCGTGGCGGTGATTAAGGATGAAGGCGGCTACATTGAATAGATGTCAGCTCTACTACATAATCGTTATCTTACCTAATTTTTTCCATAAAAGTTTTGAAATAAAGCTGTTGTGTTGTTTAAGCGTACTGTTGTGTTGTGTTGTGTAAGCGTACTGTTGTGTTGTGTAAGCGTACTCTTGTGTTGTGTAAGCGTACTGTACAGAAGATTTTTCTGAAATGTGTTATATAAAGTTTACTAGAAAATTTCTTATATAATTAATGTAATTTTAAATTAACGTACTAAAAAGTATTAAAGCTATTAAAATTATAATAGAATATAGGCCACTACGAGAGAGAGAAAAGATCCGTAGGGTCCCGTCAAATATTAAATTATAAATGGGATATAAAATGTTATGTCTAGACTAATTAGTAATGGTGATTGGGTTCTCGAGGTCACTGTTACCCAAACATTTACATCCGGCTAATACCAAGCCACAAAGAAAAAGGAATAAAAAAAAAGAGAAAAGAATAATAAAGAAGTCACCAATACAAATGATAAAATTTAGAGATATAGCTTGACGCAAGGTGAAACGGGGAGGGCAGTTCACTTTCATCAAAGCTGCACGAAAATACACAGACACGCGCACACACACACGCACACACACGCACACATTGGCACAAACTTTAATAATAAACAAATATGTGTCAACTTCTTATTTAGATATGTACGCATTTTCACGGGTTTAAATATTACAATACGCAAGTACATATCATTCAACCACTCTTCCGAAAAGAAACCTGGCTATTTAAAATTAAATAAGCAGTAAAATATTATTATTAACGGGAATATAGAAGTATTATCATTTTCCTTGGAGTAAATTAAACTGAGGTTGATAATTCTAAATAAATTTAATATTGTCAATTTAATTTAACTAGAATGCATTTATAACAGAGCTATATTCCGTGATAATAGTAAGGTGCTAAAGAAAAACGAAAATGAAAAGAAGCAAATATATTTCCGAGTTAATAATTAAAAATATCGCTATTGTTATGTAGAAAAGTATATTCAAAGGTGTATCAATATTCATGGAATTTGATATTAAATTAAAATAGAAGAAAATGTTTGTATTTAAATAACTTTTTACTTAATTAAATTAATTACCTTAAAATAAATAAAATTAATTATTTGAAAATAAATAAAATTAATTCCAAAATGTTTCTTATAATCATAAATCAGGTTATCAGCATTTGATTATTATTAAATCAGGTTATTATTATTTGATTATTATTAAATCAGATTGTTATTATTATTTGATTATTATTAAATCAAAGCGGAGACAACGGAAGCAGCAAAACTGAAGCTGGCCTGCAGGGAATTAAACAAATGTGGCCAAATTTTATTGGTTTTAAAATATAGTTTTTTTTTTGTTTTTTTACTGATTATCATAAAATCTAAACCATAGAATAGTATCATAATCTTCAAAATGACTGCAAATTTCCATGTAGTTTCTTTCCATAGAAACAATATTTCAATATTTAATTTGATTACCAGTATATATATATATATATATATATATATATATATATATATATATATATATATATATATATATATATATATACACATATATATATTAAATTTATTTATACAAACATTGATGGCTACATATGTGCATACATGTTTCTGTAATCACCCGTTATTCTGTAGATTACGTCTTCAGGCCAAGAAATACCCTCAAAGACGTAATCTCCCCAATAACGGGTGACTACAGAAACGTGCATGCACATATGTAGCCATCAATGTTTGTATAAATAAATTTAATATACCTGCTCTGTTTACTCATTGAGTACTTTTTGGTAGACATATGTTGTTTCATTGGATGTACTTCTAAGAAACTAAACTCTACTGCCATAATATGAATATATATATATATATATATATATATATATATATAGAGAGAGAGAGAGAGAGAGAGAGAGAGAGAGAGAAACAGACAGACAGAGATGGATATGCCACCTTTTAAACAATTTTATAAGTTCTAAATCAGTTATTCTGAAAACTTTTGAACACCAGTAATTTTATTATAATTTTTGTTTTAATTAACGAAATTTATTGGCACCCATACTAGTATATATATATATATATATATATATATATATATATATACTAGTATATATATATACAATATATATATACTAGTATATATATATATAAGTAAACGTGTCTGTGTGTCTGTGTGTCTGTCTGTGTGTCTGTGTACATATATATATATATATATATATATATATATATATATATATATATATATATATATATATATATATATATATATACTAGTATGGGTGCCGGGCGTTGCCTGGGTGTTTGGAGGTGTATGCCGAGCAAAAAACAAAAAAAAATGGTCAATCTTTTTTAATTTTGACCCCTATTATGACCCCTTAAAATTTATTGTTTGGGGCTCAAATAAAGTTATTAATTTATATCCATGTCCAAGGAACCTTTATCTAAAATTTCAAGTCTTTAAACCCCAAACTGTCGGACGAGTTTGGTAGAGTTCTCAAAGGTGAAATCGTTGAACTTTTACCCGTTAACAGCCAAATTTCTGGCCTAAAACCGATCACATAGATTTTCCCAAATCTCAGTACCCTTTATATCAAATTTCGAGTCTGTAGACTTAAAATTGTCAGAGATATTGCGTAGGGAAATGTACACACACACACACACACACACACACATTCACTTTTATAGATATACTAGCAATGGGTGCCCGGCGTTGCCCGGGTGTTTGGAGGTGTATGCTGAGCAAAAAAAATAAATAAATAAACGGTAATTTTTTTACACTTTGACCCTTATTAGTACCCCTTAATATTTATTGTTTGGGCTCAAATCGAGTTATTAAGTTAAATCCATGTCCAAGGAACACACATGTAAAATGTCAAGTGTTGAGACCCAAAATTGTTGGAGGAGTTCTCAAAGGTGAAATCTTTGAATTGTGACCCCTTAACAGCGAAATTTATGGCCAAAACCCGATCATATCGCTTTTCTCAAATCTCAGTACCCTGTATATCAAATTTCGAGTCTGTAGACTAAAAATTGACAGAGTTATTGCGTAGGAAAATGTACACAGACACACACAGAGACACACACAGAGATACGTTCACTTATATATATATATATATATATATATATATATATATATATATATATATATATATATATATATATATATATATATATATATAAAGTCTGATCCTTATCAATTGACGTCAAAGTTCGTTTTAGTTTGATGTCACATAAAATATCTTGGCAAACATTTACGAGAAGCTAACCCTTTGTTTAATTTCTAAAGTGCGTCTGACTTTTCCTATTAACGTTAACATTTTTCTGCACCCTAACCCTTACCCTAACCCTAACCCGCCCCTTCCTTTATTGCTCAACCTTCTCCAGGGAATGATTTACACAACAAAAGTGAACCCCTTTTAATCCAACAACGTTTGTATTACAAACGCGTTTTCTTAGTTTGTAAATGCATTCAATTTGAAATAAGATTTTCGGTTGCATGTCATGCTTAAGTTCGCGATAATACAATATCCGTTTCTCTGTCCCGCTGAAGTTTAAAATATCATTTTCTTCGGCCTGTCATGTTTCTCACCGTCCATTAACGCCTGCTTAAAGCAACGAATGATTTTTCCTCTAATCGTATCCGATTACATGTTGGCCTTCAACAAACACATTTTAATGTGAACCCTAGTTATACAGCACAGAGGCGCAGTATGTGTCAGTGGTACTTTCCAAGTGCAAACTCGAGACACAGGGACGTTTATTAATGGGTTGCCAACCATTGGTCAATCCACTGTTTCCTTCATGTCCATCTAAATTCTGGTTTGACTTGAAAGTCAGCGGTGAGTTTCTCGGACAATTTATCACGTATATCAGAAGGGGGTTGGTCTATTATTTCATAAGAATCGTTTCTAAAACTAGTATCCGCCATCTTGTTTCCTATTGTAACTTAATAAAACGAATTTTTTTCTTCCTTCAATCGTGGTTAATTTTTTTGTCTTTCTTTTGCTGCATAAAACTTTATTTTTCATTTCTTAGTCGGTTTTTTAGTCTTGCGTTTTCCTTTTCGTATATTTTGTCAGTTGTTCTGTCTTTCTTTTTTTTATCTTTTTGCCTCTTCGCTTCGTCTCCTTTTTCGTCCCCTTAAGTATTTTTTTTGTTGTTTTCTTTCCCACATCCTCCTCCTCCTTCTCCTCCTACTGCCTTGCATCTTTCTTTTTTCTCAATTTCTGTTTTCGTTCCCTTCTTTATATTTTGTTTTTGTCTCCTTCCTCCTTTTCCAACTTATTTCCCCTCCCCCTCTTTCTTCCTATTTTTCTTCTTTGTTTCCTTTTTCGTTATCTTCCTTATTCTTTTTCTCCTTCCCCATTTTTCCTCTTCCTGCCACTCTTTATTAATTTTTTCTTTTTCTTATTATTTTCGATTCTTTTCTTTCCCTGCTTCCTCTGTTACATTTTAAAGAACGCCTGTAGCCAGAATTAGTCTTACCTTTGGTTACTTAATGATTGTTGTTGGATATGATTAGTCAGGGCAATGGTTACTGTCACCAGGTCACGGGTCAAAAAGTGAGATCATTGGCAAATTAGATAATGCAAATATTTTTATTGGGCTAAAATTGGTTATTTAAGTCTTAGTTTCCATGAGAGACAGTCAGTTACCGAGATGACGTAGTATCGCCACCAGCATGACTTTATCTATCGTACAAAGGGTCAGCATGCATCGTGAGTATAATTATATAATATAGTTTCATACAAAAGTCTGCGTTGTAATTACCAATTCGGTCAAGTATGAAGATATGATGAAGAAAAGAAAGTTTGTGGTTGAATTCATCAACGTTTTATGTATTCAAATGAAAAAGGATGAGGAGCGGCAAAAATAGAATCAAATGCTGACCCCCTCCTCTACGTACATACTTCCGACTAACCCGACACGCAGCAAAATCCCACTCCTTCACTGTTGAGGTCTGTAGATATCGGAAGGCCTTCTGCTCAAATAGTTTCTTTCAGCGAACTTCTAGACTTTAGAATTTCCGCCCCCTTTTCCTGCTTTCCTTACTGTACTAACATGCAGAAGCTACAATGTAATGTGAACAAACATCTCGTCGCTCGACAATTTATAGATTATACATAATGTGGGGAAGAGTCTCCTTGCTGCTTATGTTGCTTGGGGGCTGGGTAGAAAAGTACCGTTAAGAATCCGTTCTTGACAATCAGCCCAACAGGTGCGGGACCACCCGACTTTCAAGTGGGATAAGTGTATGGCTAACTGCCTGAGGCACCCCAACCGGGAAATGCTAACAGGGATGATCAGGCAAAGTTTGCTAAGCAAGAGTGTCCTTTTTTAGAGGAGCTTGCTTGACATTCCACTTTCCTGACCTTGTGTCACATCACGCTGTTTAAATCTCTACCCACAGACTCCTGTTAGATACAATTCCAAATTGTCTTGTCTGGCGTGAACAAGAGTAAAAGAGAGATATAAGTCTGCCCACTCTTCAAGTGTGATAGAAATACGTGCAATACTTTATCAGACAGATTAACATTTTATTTGTAGGGCTGAACAAACGGAGAGTCCATCAGTGTTTCTTCTTTTTCCTTCTTTTTTTCATTTCTTTTTTTTTCACGTTTTTTTAATACTTTTCTAACACCTTCTTTCTGTTCTTCATCTATCCTTTTTTTTTTCGTACTTTTTCTTCGTCGACTTCTTTTCTGTTTTCTTTTTTCTTGTTCGACCTATATTTCACTTCGTTTTTTTATCTTCTACTTATATTAATTTCCTTCCTTCCATTCCTTCCTTAACTCCCCCTCCTCATCATCATCACGACCACCACAATCACCTTCACCACCACCACTGACGCGGCGAGCAAGCTTCCGGGTTTCCGCTAGTAGTTGGTATGATATTGCTCCGAGGTTTTTATTTCGGTCACCTCTAGCGCTTTCGACTGTTGTGCTCATCAGCAGGAATATTTTTTCTTTTAAGATACTTGTGATATTTTTTCACATGAATGAAAATAAAAAATACACAAATGCAAAATGCGACACAAAATATAAAGTAAGAAAGGTAAAAAAAACAAAAAATCTTTAATTGTACCTATTTACTATGCCTCCCTACGGGACAGAGTTAGACACCAGGGTCGTTTTTTAACGTGGAGAAAAGGTATAAAAATAAAAAATTGTCTCAGTCGTGAAGGATTTCTCCTCCACCGAAAGAGAACAAGAAATAAAAGTGCAGCATCTGAAGAACATATACTACACTTTGATCTTGTCCCGAAATTGTAATCGACAGTTTAACGTAGCTCGTCTCATTTAGAGATGATCATTTACCAAAATCGTCGTCGTCCTCGGACAATTTCTCGTATCCGAGAATTTCAGTTTCCTCTTCCCTCAGTGTTTGGATCGCAGATGGCTTCTCAGACCAATCTGAGCGTGGAATTTGCGTGGGCAGAGAAAGCAAGCAATGCTTGGCAGGGGGCGTTGTTGTTCAGCACGATTTTTTCTTGCTTGATCTCCACCAGTCTTCTTTCTGCCTCGTATCCTTTGGTACCATGTATGATGGATTGGCGCCACAGGCACCGATCCTGAGATGTTGTTTCCCAGCTGTGAAGACCAAATCCGGTGTTTTTTAGGCTGGATTTGAGTTGGTCCTTATATCGCAGTAGAAGGCGGCCGATAGGTCTTTTTCCTGTGGCTAGCTCAGAGTACAGGGTTTGTCGAGGGAGTCTGTTTTCATCCATTCTGAGGATATGCCCCAACCAACGGAGTCTCTGCCTCATGGTGGTGGCCTCAATATTTCAGCTGTTTGCTCTCTCAAGAACGCTTGTGTTGGTTGCATAGTCATACTATTTGATAGCTCGAAGTTTTTGTTGGTGGAATTTTTCGAGTTTAATGAGATCACTTTGGTATATAGTCCAGGTCTCACACCCATACAGAAGCGTAGGTATAACAATCGCGATGTATACCATGAGTTCAGTTTTTATTGAAAGATTTTTATTATTGAAGACTCGCTTCGTCAGTTTACCGAAAGCTCCATAGGCTTTCTATTTCATTCTCATTTGAGCACTTTTCTGATATTATGTTACCGAGATATAGAAAGTGATCTACTTGCTCAAGAGGAGTGTCATTTATATGAATGCTTACGTCCTATAAGATGGTATTGGGTACTGGTTGTACTAACACTTTTGTCTTACCAATATTAACAGAGAGTCCGAAGCGATGGTAGGCTGCCGTGAAGTTGTTTACGGATCTCTGGATGTCTTCCTTGGAATGGCTAAGGACCATGTTGTCATCTGCATATTGAAGCTCTGTGATGTGTTGGAATTTCACAAGGCTTGGAGATTTTAGTCTAGCAGGCTTGAAAAGTCCCCCATCATATCGGTACCTAATGTCCCCCCCCCGGGTTATTTGGGGGAAGTTCGTGCAACATTGCAGCAAGATATAAGGAAAAAGGGTAGGTGCAAGAACACAACCTTGTTTTAGTTCACAGGTAACTGGAAACTTTTTTGTTTCCTTGCCTTGGTGCGATACATATCCTGACATGCCTTCGTGCATTGCCTGGATGCGTTCTGCAAAGTGGATTGGGCAACCAAATTGCTTGATAATTTTCCACATTGCATCTCTTGGAACGCTATCGAATGCTTTTTGCCGGTCATAAAATACAAGATAGAGGGGTTTCTGTTGTTCCCTGCTTTTCTTCTGCAGCTGTCTCGCACAGAAAACCATATCTATTGTTCCTCGAGAGGCACGGAAGCCGCACTGGGATTCTGGGAGGACAGATTCCGTGACTTGCAGCAAGCGATTCAGTAATATGGGGGCAAAGATTTTTCTCATTATGGACAAAGGGGCAATCCCACGGTAATTGCCAAATGATTTTCGGTCACCATTTTTTAAGATGGTTACTATTACTGTGTCTTTCAGATCCTTTGGTACTTGACGTTCTTCCCACATCTTAAGAATGAGAATGAATAGTCTTGTTTTCAGATGTTGTCCACCATGGTGGGTAAGTTCAAAGAGGATATTATCAGGCCCTGGGGCATTATTTACTTTCATTTGCTCCATCGCAATTAGAAATTCTGTAAATGATGGTGGTGCATTCATCCATAATTGCGCTTGGTACCGTGGGACCATTTTGAGAAAGTCCTCATCTGCAGAAGATTCTTTATTGAGTAGAGTGGCAAAATGCTCCTTCCAACGATCCAGAATTGCTTGTGGATCGTTGAAGATGGTGGCATTGTCTGCTGCAAGGAGTGTTCCGATGGAGGATCTGATGGGGCCAAAAATTTGTTTTACATCGGCATGGAAATTCTGCAAAACCCTCCAATTCTAAAGCTTTCAGCTGCCACCATTTGTTTTCTAGTTCTCGTAATTTTGATTGACACTGTTTTTGCGGTTTCTGTAGATGTTGGTTTTATGCCAGCTTCTATGGTTTTGTTCATGAGCATGACGAGCATTTATTTTTTCTTGAATGAGTTGATTAATTTCAGCACAGTTTTCATCAAACCAGTCTTGATTTTTCTTTTTCTTTAATCCAACTGTGACTTTGGCTGATTCATTAACGATCTTATTGATAGACAACCATTCTTCTTCCAGGTTGCAAGAATTGGTTGGGTTTATACGAAGTTGTTGTTCGATGATGTGTTGGTATTTTGTTTTTACCTCTGTTAGGTGAAGTTTTGAGAGGTTATATTTTTTCCGAGATTGCTGTTTGAATTCAAATTTGGGCTTCTTTCTGGTGGTATATTTAGCACGTGTGATGACCAGACGGTGGTCAGTCCAACAGTCAGTGCTGATTTAGTGATATGGGTATCCTTTTTATCTTTCTGGCGGACGATGACATAGTCTAGAAGATGGCAATGCTGAGATCGAAGATTTTTCCACGTGGGCTTAAATCTATTTGGGAGCTGGCACTGAGTATTGGTAATGAATAGTTCAAAAATTTACCAAAATAACACATTCATAAATCATACAACGTAATTATATCTCATATAGGACAAACCCTACTTCAAATCGATGCATCATGTAAGAGGAGAGGAAAATAAAAAAAAATGTATTTGAAAAAATTTCGCATCTACATTTGTTGTATTCCCATAAGTTCTGATTAACATGAAGGGATGTGTATATATTCTGTACATATATACGATTGTGTGTATATACGCCTGTATGTTGAATGTGTTCTTTATACATATATTTACGTGTAATCGCCTGCTTTTCAAGATATCACAAAACAACTTATCTGGTATATGTTCACATATAAAGACAAATAAGGGGCAGAGTAAACATCTTTGTCTCTTGCCAAACAAAGGAAGACATACCTTCAACAAAAGGGACGAATACCACACTATCGAGTTACATTTGGCTAATTATTGAACACACTAGGCCCATCTTCGATTTTGTTGGATGCGAAGTTACAACGAATAACAGACCTCGGGGTTTTTTCGGTAACCTTCATTCCAGAATGTTGGTCACATCTTGAAAAGGTGTAATGTTGATACAATATTGTCTACATCTTAATTATTGACCTTGCCCTTGCTGGGAGCAATCACATCTGTCGACCGTCTTTTTCAGCCGCCCGTTATAGACTCACTAACTTTCTAACGTTCCTCTAAACTCGTGACGTCATATATCTACGTAACCAAAAATCCTTGTCTGGTTTTTGTCACGTCTCTTTGTTTATTAAACCGCAAAAAACAAAATTTCAGACGTGTGGTACATCTTGAAAAATAAAACTTGTAACAAAAAATCTCTCGACTCTCTCTCTGGTGCTGTCCTCCCCATCAAGAAACCAAGCCGAAAGAATTTGGATAAAATGTGTGTTAGTCTCTCACGAAAAACGAGAAACCCGCACTATTTGCCAAGCTCCAACCTCTGTCCCATCGCCAACTAGTTGGATCTCCGTGCCTGTTTTATAAGTACTTTTGTTATATTTCGTCTGTATATGTTATAGGCACACTTTTATAAAATGTATACATTTTGACGATCGTGGTTTTTTTATAGTCAACAACTTATTAAATCAACAAAGTTTTATTTATTTTACAATATGATACAGTTCGTGTCAGTAAAGAGAGGCGATCAATTGGATAACGGCAAAAGTATGATGCTGCTTCTCTATGTTTTCTTTCTGACCGATTGAATTTGTTTGGGCATGTTTTTTATATTTACATTATCCCACATTCATTAAATATTTCTCTTATTGTTTCTTCGATCGGGATGTGGGGTTGACGTCATCGGCAGCAATCCGACTTACAACTGGTTTTGCCCGGATCCAATATTTTCCAGTGTTGTCCGTTACTACTTTAATGAGATATGCTCCCAACTAACCCAACAAACAGCAAAATCCTACACTTTCAGTGTTGTAATTTCTATATGCCGGAAATCAATCGTTTCTTCTTCAGATTGCAAGACCGGGGAATTCCCTCCTTGTTTCCTGCTTCCCTGACAGTTCTAACATGCAGAAGTTTAAACGTAATGTGAGCAGACATCTCGTTGATCAACATTCCACAGTCCCTTGTTAGACACGAAGTAGGAGGCCCTTAGATTCCAAGGTACAATTTTCCTTGTTTGGGGGTGAAACAGTATGATATGTAATCTACCCCAGGTTACGCCGGCATGTTGAAAATTGTGATTTTGCTGTGAAGGTTGGTTAGTTCAAAAAGAGTTCAATGGTTAAGGTTTACGTATGTCAAACTCTGTAGTCGAGGTCGACGACAGCACCTGAAATAAGTCATTCGGTTCGTGTGAAAGAAAACGTGGAAAGAAAGAAAGAGAAGGAGAGAGCATGAAAGAAAGAGAGGAAGATACATTTTCTCTCGTGTGCAAGTTTAATCTAGTTTCAGATTTTTTTTGCAGAACAGACGCGTCGAGATTTGGCGCGAAAATACGTTGGAAAATGAAAGGCAAAAAAGGTTGAGCCAACAGTGCGAGACAACCAGTTCACTCGCAAACGGATTAAAGTGATCTTTGCCAGAAAATCGGTGTTGTGCTTCGTCTTAGATGCTCTTTACAGCTCATCGACCAGTGATAGGAAGAATCGAATCCCAGAAGACTAGGATAACTGAAAAAGGTTAACTTTATCGCATATGTACATATACTATATAAATCATGATTGCGTACATAAATACAGACAAACAGACACACGTAATACTATATACACGCAACAAACAAAATCATTCCCCCGAAATCTTACATGCCTGTTTGTTGCTGCGATGATCATTTTTGTGACCTCATGCCACAAAGGAACCTGGGTATACACGCAACAAAGTGAAAGAAAAAACACAGAAAAAACAATGGGTCCACAGAAAAACAATGGGTCTTGCAAGTAAAAAAACAACTGCTTCTGTTGATTTTCTATTCACATAATATTTGAGAACAAATTTGGTCAGGACAAATTAAGGCACGAAAAATTAAGGTACGACAAATTGCTCCTGCTGTTCTTCTTTCGATAAAAATCCATGTAACAAAATATTTATAAAGGTACGAGTCAAACGTTAAAGAAAAATATTTGTTTACGTTTTGAAATAATAAGTAAATATATCATTTAATTCATAAGATTTCCGGCGAGTCAGGCAAAAACATATTGGGCGCTAGTACAAACGAAAAAAATATTTAATTTCGAATGAAACAAACGGTACGTGTGTAACTGTCAGGTCTTAAATAGTGACATATGCAAAAACCACGAAAAAAACAATAAGAAAGATAAATAATTATTAATGAAAAAAAGAAATTTCTGAAAGGGAGCGAAATAACTATATTACGCTTATTAAAAAAGAGATAAATTGGCAGAGGAGACAATTAAGTTCTATTGCTTACGTCATGTGACGAACGTAATTAACAATGACAGACGAATTCTATTCCCCATATAAATTTTATCGAAAACAGTTTTTTATTAATAATTATTTTTCTACCTTATCGTTTTTTTATTATTTTTTATTAATAATTATTTTTCGACCTTATCGTTTATTATTATTTTTTGTTAATAATTATTTTTCGACCTTATCGTTTATTATTATTTTTTATTAATAATTATTTTTCTACCTTATCGTTTTTTTATTATTTTTTGTTAATAATTATTTTTCTACCTTATCGTTTATTATTATTTTTTGTTAATAATTATTTTTCTACCTTATCGTTTATTATTATTTTTTGTTAATAATTATTTTTCGACCTTATCGTTTATTATTATTTTTTTTTAATAATTATTTTTCTACCTTATCGTTTATTATTATTTTTTGTTAATAATTATTTTTCTACCTTATCGTTTATTATTATTTTTTGTTAATAATTACTTTTCTACCTTATCGTTTTTTTATTATTTTTTGTTAATAATTATTTTTCGACCTTATCGTTTATTATTATTTTTTGTTAATAATTATTTTTCGACCTTATCGTTTATTATTATTTTTTGTTAATAATTATTTTTCGACCTTATCGTTTATTATTATTTTTTGTTAATAATTATTTTTCGACCTTATCGTTTATTATTATTTTTTGTTAATAATTATTTTTCGACCTTATCGTTTATTATTATTTTTTGTTAATAATTATTTTTCTACCTTATCGTTTATTATTATTTTTTGTTAATAATTATTTTTCTACCTTATCGTTTGCCGTAATTTTTTGATATGTTACTATTTGCGACATGGCAATTTCGGAAGACCAATTTGTTTCACTTTAAATTATTTTTTTTTCGTTTGTATATTACAGAAGCGCAAAAATTTATTTAATGTTTAACAAAAAAAAATCATGCGAGTCCATATAAATTAAAATATGTTGCTGTTTGTTCTTGACCAGAATCCCAGGTTACTCCAATGACGTGCTTAAATACCACACGAATAGAGAATCAGAAGGAGCAATTACCATGCCCTTTTTTCTCCATTTATTGAGCCTTAATTTATTTAATTCATTGTATATAATCAGTAAAACTAAAACCCGTGTTGTCGTCTCCTTTTCTGAAAGCAAACCGAAAATGTCGGATAAAATTTCTGTTTGTCTGTCAAGAAAAACGAGTAAAAGAAAACACGATCCTTGCGATCATCACTCTTGTTTTCTAACCTGACGTGACAGCCGCAAGAAATGTCTGCTGATTTCTGTTCAACCAAATTATTGCGTCAAGAATAAACGGCGTCGACAAAATGGCGATTCTTCCGCGATCTCCAAGAATAGAATCTGTCTGTCAAACGGCATGGCGTCTATAAACGCAGCAAGGTACCGTTTTTAATGAGAACAAAGACGAGCGAGGAAAAGAGATGAGGAATGTATCAGAATAAGATAAGACCCAGTGGCGTCATGCTTCATGGCGCAGATTGAGGAATTGAGAGTTAGGTTAAAATCACGCCACGTCTATTATCGCAAAGATACGTGTATGGAAAATTCCACGTAAGTTTAAAATTACGTAAGAATCAAAAATTCCATGAGTACAAAAAGAAAAGTAAGATTCATACAAAAGGAAGGCAGGATGGACAAAGAGTTATAGTAAGGGTTATGAAAACAGCATATTCCTTTCATTGTTTTGACCCTCGAGTATATATCCGACACATACACAGTTAATCAACCGAGAACCACATAACTCTACACAAAATTATATAAGATATAAACGGATGCACACTAGAGAGTCAAAACAATAAAAACGAGATGCGCTTGTCCTAGTCCTAATAATTATACATATATATCTGGAAACACTAAATAAATTTTCTTCCTAATTTAAGATTTAATAACAGCAACATCTTGTCCATACTGATATATGGAAGTGAAACTAACCATCTCAAAATCATCCAAAAGAAACTTAGTATCTCTAACTCATCCAAAAGAAACTTAGCATCTCAAAATCATCCAAAATAAACTCAGCATCTCAAAATCATGCAAAAGAAACTAAGCATCTCAAAATTATCCAAAAGAAACTCAGCATCTCTAACTCATGCAAAAGAAACTTAGCATCTCAAAAACATCCAAAAGAAACTTAGTATCTCAAAATCAACCAAAAGAAACTCAGCATCTCAAAATCATCCAAAAGAAACTTAGCATCTCAAAATCATGCAAAAGAAACTTAGCATCTCCAAATCATGCAAAAGAAACTTAGCATCTCTAAATCATCCAAAAGAAACTCAGCATCTCTAACTCATCCAAAAGAAACTTAGCATCTCAAAATTATGAAAAAAGAAACTTAGTATCTCAAAATCATCCAAAAGAAACTCAGCATCTCTTAATCATCCAAAAGAAATTTAGCACGTCAAAATCATCCAAAAGAAAGTTAGCATCTCATAATCATCCAAAAGAAATTTAGCATCTCTAAATCATCCAAAAGAAATTTAGAATCTCTAACTCATCCAAAAGCAACTGAGCATCTCTAAATCATCCAAAAGATATTAGCATCTCAAAATAATCCAAAAGAAACTCAGCATCTCTAAATCATCCAAAAAAAATTTAGCATCTCAAAATCATCCAAAAGAAACTCAGCATCTCAAAATCATCCAAAAGAAACTCAGCATCTCAAAATCATCCAAAAGAAAGTTAGCATCTCAAAATCATGCAAAAGAAACTCAGCATCTCTAAATCATCCAAAAGAAATTTAGCATCTGTAAATCATCCAAAAAAAAGTTAGCATCTCATAATCATGCAAAAGAAACTTAGCATCTCTAAATCATCCAAAAGAAAGTTAGCATCTCTAACTCATCCAAAAGAAACTTAGCATCTCAAAATCATCCAAAAGAAACTCAGCATCTCTAAATCATCCAAAAGAAACTTAGCATCTAAAATCATCCAAAAGAAACTTAGTATCACTAAATCATCCAAAAGAAATTAGCATCTCTAAATCTTCCAAAAGAAACTTAGCATCTCTAAATCATCCAAAAGAAATTTAGCATCTCTAAATCTTCCAAAAGAAATTTAGCATCTCAAAATCATCCAAAAGAAATTTAGCATCTCAAAATCATCCAAAAGAAATTTAGCATCTCAAAATCATCCAAAAGAAATTTAGCATCTCAAAATCATCCCAAAGAAATTTAGCATCCCTAAATCATCCAAAAGAAACTCAGCATCTCTAAATCATTCAAAAGAAATTTAGCATCTCAAAATCATCCAAAAGAAATTTAGCATCCCTAAATCATCCAAAAGAAATTTAGCATCTCAAAATCATCCAAAAGAAACTTAGCATCTCATAATCATCCAAAAGGAATTAGCATCTCTAAATCTTCCAAAAGAAATTTAGCATCTCAAAATCATCCAAAAGAAATTTAGCATCTCAAAATCATCCAAAAGAAATTTAGCATCCCTAAATCATCCAAAAGAAATTTAGCATCTCTAAATCATCCAAAAGAAATTAGCATCTCAAAATCATCCACAAGAAATTAGCATCTCTAAATCATCCAAATGAAATTTAGCATCTCAAAATCATCCAAAAGAAATTTAGCATCCCTAAATCATCCAAAAGAAATTAGCATCTCAAAATCATCCAAAAGAAATTAGCATCTCTAAATCATCCAAAAGAAATTTAGCATCTCAAAATCATCCAAAAGAAATTTAGCATCTCAAAATCATCCAAAAGAAATTAGCATCTCTAAATCATCCAAAAGAAATTAGCATCTCAATATCATCCAAAAGAAATTTAGCATCTCTAAATCATCCAAAAGAAATGTAGCATCTCAAAATCATCCAAAAGAAATTAGCATCTCTAAATCATCCAAAAGGAATTAGCATCTCAAAATCATCCAAAAGAAACTTAGCATCTCAAAATCATCCAAAAGAAATTTAGCATCTCAAAATCATCCAAAAGAAATTTAGCATCTCTAAATCATCCAAAAGAAATTAGCATCTCAAAATCATCCAAAAGAAAGTTAGCATCTCTAAATCATCCAAAAGAAATTTAGCATCTCAAAATCATCCAAAAGAAATTTAGCATCTCATAATCATCCAAAAGAAATTTAGCATCTCAAAATCATCCAAAAGAAATTTAGCATCTCATAATCATCCAAAAGAAATTTAGCATCTCTAAATCATCCAAAAGAAATTTAGCATCTCAAAATCATCCAAAAGAAATTAGCATCTCATAATCATCCAAAAGAAATTTAGCATCTCTAAATCATCCAAAAGAAATTAGCATCTCAAAATCATCCAAAAGAAAGTTAGCATCTCTAAATCATCCAAAAGAAATTTAGCATCTCTAAATCATCCAAAAGAAATTAGCATCTCAAAATCATCCAAAAGAAAGTTAGCATCTCTAAATCATCCAAAAGAAATTTAGCATCTCAAAATCATCCAAAAGAAATTTAACATCTCAAAATCATCCAAAAGAAATTAGCATCTCAAAATCATCCAAAAGAAATTTAGCATCTGAAAATCATCCAAAAGAAATTTAGCATCTCTAAATCATCCAAAAGAAGTTAGCATCTCAAAATCATCCAAAAGAAATTTAGCATCTGAAAATCATCCAAAAGAAAGTTAGCATCTCTAAATCATCCAAAAGAAATTAGCACCTCTAAATCTTCCAAAAGAAATTTAGCATCTGAAAATCATCCAAAAGAAATTTAGCATCTCAAAATCATCCAAAAGAAATTAGCATCTCAAAATCATCCAAAAGAAATTTAGCATCTGAAAATCATCCAAAAGAAAGTTAGCATCTCTAAATCATCCAAAAGAAATTAGCATCTCTAAATCATCCAAAAGAAATTTAGCATCCCTTAATCATCAAAAAGAAAGTTAGCATCTCTAAATCATCCAAAAGAAATTTAGCATCTCAAAATCATCCAAAAGAAACTCAGCATCTCTAAATCATCCAAAAAAAGTTAGCATCTCAAAATCATCCAAAAGAAACTCAGCATCTCTAAATCATCCAAAAAAAGTTAGCATCTCATAATCATCCAAAAGAAACTCAGCATCTGTAAATCATCCAAAAGAAATTTAGCATCTCTAAATTATCCAAAAGAAATTAGCATCTCTTAATCTTCCAAAAGAAACTTAGCATCTCAAAATCATCCAAAAGAAACTCAGCATCTCTAAATCATCCAAAAGAAATTTAGCATCTCTAAATCATCCAAAAGAAATTTAGCATCTCTAAATCTTGCAAAAGAAATTTAGCATCTCTAAATCATCCAAAAGAAATTTAGCATCTCAAAATCATCCAAAAGAAATTAGCATCTCTAAATCATCCAAAAGAAATTTAGCATCTCTAAATCATCCAAAAGAAATTAGCATCTCTAAATCATCCAAAAGAAATTAGCATCTCTAAATCATCCAAAAGAAATTTAGCATCTCTAAATCATCCAAAAGAAATTAGCATCTCTAAATCATCCAAAAGAAACTTAGCATCTCTAAATCATCCAAAAGAAATTAGCATCTCTAAATCATCCAAAAGAAATTTAGCATCTCTAAATCATCCAAAAGAAATTAGCATCTCTAAATCATCCAAAAGAAATTTAGCATCTCAAAATCATCCAAAAGAAATTTAGCACCTCTAAATCATCCAAAAGAAACTTAACATCTCTAAATCATCCAAAAGAAACTCATCATCTCTAAATTATACAACAGAAACTTAGCATCTCAAAATCATCCAAGAGAGGAAATTACGCAAGTTTGATGCAAAGTGCCTTAAAAATATTTTAGGGATCAAATGGGACGATTGAAATAGCAACTAAATCTGAGAGACTGCACTAACCAACAGAAAATGCCGTTAAAAATCAGCAAACGACGTCAAGATCGGTGCAAACATGCCATAAGAGAAAATTCTCAACCATGTGCTCTAATGGACGCCTGGTTATAAAAGGGGGAAAACCGAAAATGTACTAAAAGTGGACGATTGATAAAGATACGGTTGCAAAAGAAATGATCTGTAGGGATGGTGTGGGTCTGGCTTCGGATCGTAAACACTGGTATACTTTGACTGCCTCATGCGTGGCAAGATGTGAGTATCCTACATCTAAGTCTTAGTAAATAAAGAGTAGAAAGATAAAAATGTCTACCGGAAATAGAATTATGGACAGAAATTCCATTTGAAATGCAGCTAAGTAGAAAGAAAATGCATTCTCTTTGGTAGTGAATCTGATTGTGTTCAATCGCATATTCTGAAGTTCCATCTTTGTTTACTTCCCACCCTACAGGGGAAAACAATGGGAAACTTCTCTGTAACCTTTTATTACTGTGAAAAAATGAAGGACTAAAAGATCAAGAAACATGAGAACATTGAGCAATAATGTTGTTGGGTTATTTTTTCTTTCTTTTATTTTGTGCATAATTGCAGTTATCAAAGATAAAGAGAGAGAAAGAGAAACAACGAGAGAGAAAGAGACGAAAACTTTGGCTGCCACATCACCTATACGACTACCGAAAAGCAACCAGCGGGTGCCGTCAAAAAAAAAAAAACTGCCGTGATAATTAAAGAACACTTCATACTATGGGTTGGATTAATATCCCCCTCCATGTTCTGTACAGATCATATTAGGCAGGTTGAACCGGTTTCCTCGAAAGAAGAAAGTTTCATGAGAATATAAAATTCACAAACGGTTCCCTGTCAGGTATATCTCTGTCAAGTAAGATGATGACTTAAAATTTTTGCAGCTCTTGTAAGGAGGTGTCGACATTCTCCTACATACAACGCCTACATACAACGCCTGGTAATTCCAAATCTGACCAGACTCAACGTTGCTTAACTTCGGTGATCAAGATTGTGTGTGGGGGGGTGTTATGACCATGCCTGTATGCTATGAAAAACACACACATTAACTCTTATCCTCGAGTGGCCTCCAGACCTTGATATATAGTGACCCCTTCGTAATTTTTTTTTTAAGCCAAATGCATTTGCTATGTTTCTTTATTAATAACATTTGCAAGAGTTTTAGTAAAAAAGCGACACATTTAATAACAAAAAGAGGAAGATAGATGATTTGGTCTGCCTCATCAACACTGCGACAACAGAATTACTACCAGTGAGTTCCATCAACGAAGAATACGCCGTGTTATGTTATCCTACCAATGGATATGAATAGAGGAGTATAAAAGTTAGTAAAGCCTCTGATTGGTCAAGCAAGATTATCTCGATCTTTGAAATCGTTACATGCAATTGTGTACAGTATATCGTCCCTTGTTCGTGATTCACCATTCGCAGCCCTGCATATTTGCGGGTTAAGATTATATCCCAATTGCATTATTGGTATATGGGGCTAGCGTGATAAAAAAGAATGTTCGGTAATGCTGCTGCCAGTTTAGTGTTTTCACGTTTTTAGTCGCGTGCAAGCAACTCTTAAGTAACTCCGTCGGTCGGTCGGTCTATCGGTTTGTCCGTAACACTTTTGTGCTTACACCTTTCGGTTAAGACCAAAGGTCTGTTGTAAATAGATGCTGTTCTTAGCTTTTTAAGTTTTTCTTGGCCTTTTGGCAAAGAGCAAAGTGTAGTATCTGTTCCGGCAGATACTGCAAGCTATGACTAGCAAAGACCGGATGTGGGGGCAACCCCACATGCCTGACCTTTAACCAGCTCCCATTTCCCACCTCTCGGGAGCTGGTCCCCTTTTTCCCTTCCCCCTCCCTTCACTCCTCACATTAAAAATCGGCCTTGTGCCTAATTTGCTCGGTGGGGGAGCAAATAAATACCATCTGTTCCGGCAGATACTGCACTTAAGATAATTTGTACCAGTCAATGGAGGGGAAACCCTCTATACTGGGACAATTATTATTTTTGGTAACCAGAGTGACCCCTTTTAGGGGAGCTGGTTTTTACCTCACATTAAAAACGGCCTTGTGCCTAATTTGCTCAGTGGGGGAGCAAATAAATATCATCTGTTCCGGCAGATACTGCAAGCTATGACTAGCTATGACTAGCTATGACTAGCTATGACTAGCAAAGACCAGATGTGGGGGCAACCCCACGTACCTGACCTTTAACCAGCTCCCATTTCCCACCTCTCGGGAGCTGGTCCCCTTTTTCCCTTCCCCCTCCCTTCACTCCTCACATTAAAAATTGGCCTTGTGCCTAATTTGCTCAGTTGGGGAGCAAATAAATACCATCTGTTCCGGCAGATGCTGCACTTAAGATAATTTGTACCAGTAAATGGAGGGGAAACCCTCTATACTGGGACAATTATTATTTTTGGTAACCAGAGTGCCCCCTTTTTGCCTACTTTTAGGGGAGCTGGTTTTTACCTCACATTAAAAACGGCCTTGTGCCTAATTTGCTCAGTGGGGGAGCAAATAAATACCATCTGTTCCAGCAGATACTGCACTTAAGATAATTTGTACCAGTCAATGGAGGGGAAACCCTCTATACTGGGACAATTATTATTTTTGGTAACCAGAGTGACCCCTTTTAGGGGAGCTGGTTTTTACCTCACATTAAAAACGGCCTTGTGCCTAATTTGCTCAGTGGGGGAGCAAATAAATACCATCTGTTCCGGCAGATGCTGCAAGCTATGACTAGCTATGACTAGCAAAGACCAGATGTAGGGGCAACCCCACATGCCTGACCTTTAACCAGCTCCCATTTCCCACCTCTCGGGAGCTGGTCCCCTTTTTCCCTTCCCCCTCCCTCCACTCCTCACATTAAAAATCGGCCTTGTGCCTAATTTGCTCGGTGGGGGAGCAAATAAATACCATCTGTTCCAGCAGATACTGCAAGCAAAGACAATATGCTTAATAAATTCATACACTGTATGTAATATGCATATTCTTTGTGAACGTATATTGATAATGCTATGTGGGGTGACTGTGGTTCAGTCGTTTACGGCACGGACTGGCGACCTTGATGTCTTAAGTTCGAATCCAGTTCGTTCCACATAAATCATTTTCACTTAGGATATTGGCAACCTTCACGTGTTCTCTGTCGTAAGTACCTGATGTCTTTCTAGAAATAATTCTGATTAGAAAAATCTCAGGGGAACCAATGCCAACATTAGAATCTTCGGATTCATAAGGTTTGATGATGAATAATGTTTTAAATTGTTTCAAGTATTTCTGACAATCAACACTCTCACTCCTAAATTGGTGGACTTGTTGGCATCTTTCTCCCGGTTTTTGGTAAAAAAAAAAAAGAAAAAAAAAAAAAAATACACCGGAATAGTTAAAAAAAAATGCGCAACATAATGTTTCATAAAAAGTGTTATTGCTGTTACATTATATTTTATTGTATGCAAAAAGAGGGCAACTAAAGAGCAGATAACTCTTCTGGAGTGAAACAACTTACTTTTCTTGCCTGAGTATTTCAAGTCGCTTGTCTTGAATTCTAATTGTCAAATTCATTTTTAGGATGTCTTTATGTATATCAATGTCGTCTGCAATTATTTTAGAGGTAGTTTTTTATGCCCTTTAACATCATCTATGAATAGTTTCAGAGACCTCTTATTGTCGTAATGCTTTTTGGCATTTCAATCCTTATCTACATTATTTTAATGGTTTCTTATTATACATGATGTTCCAGGAGTCTTGTACAAATTTCAAGATTCTATATCTACTGAACCGTATACGTTAAATGAAAGTGACACGATTTTAAAGCTAAATTTATCAAATTCAAATTTAATATTACTGTATATGTATATGACTAAAAAATATGATATCACATTTTTTAGTCATTCAATGAATTTGAAAATTTATGACGTGAAATGTTTGCGTTTCAGATCAAAAGATTTTTATTATTCTATTTAAGACAAAGAATACATTAGAAATATTTTAACTCCTTATCCTATAGGTTTTCGATGCCTACCATCTCTTCAGAGGAGAAAATATTAGCAAATAGTTATAAATGGTTTACACCTTATTTGCTAAAGTCAGTAAGACATGGAAAATCACAATTAAAAATTGATTGAGTAATTTAAAGTCATAGAGTAATTGAAGTTAAAGAAAAGGATATAAAAGTTAACATCCAAATTGCATGGTAAAATCCGAAGTGAATGTCTTTGAAAGCAGTGTGGTAAAATTTAGTTTCTGAGCAATCATTAATTTGCATGGATGGAATTGCATATCAGTGTATAGAATTTTTCTGATTGTTCGATCAGACAATCCAAATGCTAAAACATGTTTCACAACTCTAATACTGTCTGGCGTTTCAGTGCTTCAAATCCTTCAGGTGCCTTTCTTTAAAGTACCGAACCTGTAGCTATGAAATTTACCACCCACAGCTGTATTGATTTTCTATCTGGAACACCATCATGCCGTCCTAACTTGTAATGAAAAGCTCTCCGAGTTGCAATTAGATTCACTATTCTTCAAAAACATTTCTGCAGTAAAGGCACGATTTTCCCCAGCCGAAGTTATATAGGGAACCTAAAATAAAAGGCAAGCTTTTAGCTAAATGTAAACATCATTGGCATTTGCATACGTTCATTAGCAACATACTGTCGAAAGTTTAAAATGTGGGACATATTTCTGCCGTACCTATACTTTAACTTATCTTTTTTTTAAACGATGGACCAAATTTATTGTTCGTACGTGCCTGTTTCAGGTTTATAATTTTTATTCAAACGATATTTTTGGTACATTTGATAATTGTTTTATTGTTTTTTTTTTTCAGGTGCACCCTTTTGTAAAAATGATTTCTCAGTTTCGGGTTCATAAATTTTTATGCCAATAACTTTTTTGTAACTTTGATAATTATTTTTGTTGTTTCTTACCTTTGTCACCTGGTGATACGTTTGTCAAAATGATTTCTTGGTATACAAGGCTTAGATATTCAATAATTTAGCTATGCTAGTGTTTTTTGAAAAAATATTTTCGGATCATTGCAGAAATGCTAATGTCCAAATGTCTATTTTCCTAATATCTTTATTACATATTAACTTCCCATTTAGCCTAGAAGTCTCCAATCTTGCTTCTTTCCTCTATAATAACTTTCTTGTCCCAATATTATGTTTTGTATTGTTTTGTTTATTTGAATTAGGCTTGAGAAGGGGTGAAACGTAAGTAAAAAAAGGATTACAAAAATATGTGACCCAGACAAACGCACCCGGATATAAAATCAGATACGCACGCACGTACACACACACACACGCTAAAGTTTATATATATATATATATATATATATATATATATATATATATATATATATATATATATATATATATATATATATACTAGCAAAAGTACCCGTCGTTGACTGGGTTAAAAAACAGCCGACAGAAAATGGACTCTTATTTATGAAAGAATGATAGATTATGAAAAGGAAGCGTTTTTAAGAGATAGCTTCGAATTTGGGGGTATCAAAACCAAAGCCAAATATGAAGAAAGTAAAAATAAAAGAGATAACCCCCATAATTTATTATACCATAACTGTTCACACTGAAACACTTATCACAATATTCTGTTGATCTATATTAAAAAAAACTTGTTAAACTTTGTGACATATTTCCATTCTATGGAGGTCAGGCGCGAACGAACACCCCCATAATTTTATTATACCATATTTCTTCAAACTGAAACATAATTATCAAAGTATACTTACGCAGATATATATGAAAAGTTTTTATTAAAGTGTGTGCCTATTTCCATTCTATGGAGGCCAGGCGCGAATGCAGACCCCACAATTATATTATACCATACCTATTTAAGTTAAAACATACTTATCAAAGTATTATTATGCCAATCTATATCAAAAACACTTGTAAACGTTTTTTTTTTTTAATTTTTAAATTTTTTATTTCCATACTTTGTGGACCAGGCGCGTACGCAGACACCACAATTTTAATGAATTATCTTTATGCCAGACCAAATGTACCCATTCCTGTGTCTCGATACATCTTCTATCATTATATGTGATCAGTTTTCTATAATAGGCAACCATATAGGAGCCTATTCGTGAACAGACACACACACAGACGATGTTTGCGAATGATGTAAGGATGTGATTTGAAAGATCATTAATGTAAATGAGGAAGAAAGTTGGGCACAGGATGGAACCCTGAGGGACTTCAGCATTAATACTGTGAGCTTCTGATTTCTGCCCATCAACTACTACTCTTATGAACCTATCACAAAGAAATGATTTAATGATTGAGAACACATTTCCAGTTATACCTAGCTGGAGATTTTGTGAAGTAAACCTTTACGCCATACCTTATCAAAGGCCTTTGATATGCCAAGAGCAATTGCTCTAGAAAGGTTGCCTCTGTCGAGTGATTCACTAATCCTATGAGATATAAGTATAAGCATATCTGCTGTAGATCAAGCAGAACAGAAACCATATTGTGTGTCACTAAGAAGGTTATTTTTGCTGTGATTGTTGATAATTTCTCTATTTAACACAGATTCCAGCAACTTACTCATGACGCACAGGAGACTTATTGGCCTGTACTGTGAGGGAGATGAGCGATCACCTGAATTCTCAAATACAGGATATACCGATGAGATTTTCTAGGGTGTTGGGAAGCAATTCTCCTTAAGACAACGTTTAAACAGTTTTCTAAGTATTGGCGCTAGTTCGGTGTTTTAAGCACTATAATTGGAATACCGTCAGGGCCGGTTTCTTTATTGGAATCAAGGTTTTTGATTAGCTTGGCAACATCGCGAACATATATTTTTATATCACATAGCGTGTTTTCTGATACAGGAGGAAATATTGGGGGTTGGCCGCCTTGGTCGCAAAAGTAGACTTAGCTGCAAAGTTCTTGGCAACTAGTTTGGCTTTATCTGATGCTAACGAGATTAACTCAGGTCCATTGATAATAGTTGGGATAGAGCACACGCTTCTGTTCAGGATTCTGTTTGATATTTTCCAAAACTGGTGGGAACCAAGCCGCAGCTCAGCTACTTTGAACTTGGCGGACTGAGCAGACAACTCTCTTACGTTCTTTATTACTTTCTTACAATGGTTGCTGGCAGTCCTGAAAGCGGCTTTATTCTCAATACATTTATTACGTTGGAAGCAATGGAAAAAGTGATTTCTGTGTGCAATGGCAGCAGCACATTCTGGAGAGAACCATGGCTGGCTGTTAGGTTTTTGCTGAACTTTTTCGAGGGTATCAAACGGTCTATACCTACAATTAACCATTCCATCAAGTCTGATACTATAGAGGACACCTACTTTTAAACATGGAACGCGGAGATAGATCTGATATAAATGTACGGAAGCTATCTCAGTCAGCCATAGTGTATCGATAAACTGTACGATGGAGAGGTACGTCTGAGGACTTATTACATTTCATTTTTATCTTAATTGGAAGAACAGAGTTGTCGGAAGACTCAAGCGGAGACAGAACGGAAACTGAACATAGTCCAGGGCAAGTTGTGAGAAAAAGGTCTAGGAGGCTCGCATACTGGCCGTCAGTGTTGGGTACACGGGTGGGTTCATGAACAATCTGAGTGAAGTCATAAGCACTGGAGAAATCATAACAGAACCTCCCTACATCATCAGTCTTGTTTGAGTGGGTCAACCATTCCACATTGTGAACATTGAAGTCTCTACATACGTGAATGTTAGCTGAAGGATAAGCAGATATGACTTGGTCAATTTTCTCAGATATACTTTTAAAGATAGTAACTTCACTGTTGGTGGGGCCGATAAAGAGTAAATATAAACGCGGTAGTTTGAGCTAGTGCAACCCGGAAGAACATATATGGTAAGTTAGGATCTTCTCTGGACATGTCCCTACCACATGGAAAGCCATCTTTAATATAGGCACATACTCCATGCCCATGGCGATTTTGGGGGTCAGATTTGGAAGTTAAGTTAGAGTATCCTTTAAGTACAAACTCGTCTAGGGAAATAGTCTGTCCAATTCCAGTTTCACTTAGAAATAACAGGTCTGGTTTATCCTCCTGTAATTGCGTTTCAGCCTCGTGAAGGTTAGCATGTAGACCACTGATGTTGGAAAAGGAGACATGGTAGTGGGGAGGTCTACGTTGGAAGTTTGCGATCCGGGTGTAATCGTGTATTTTTTCTTGAAACTTGTCATGATGGAGTTTTGGGATTTGTGGACTAGGTCGGCAGACTTGCTTAGAGCAGGACGGAGAGTGAAACTAAGACAGAAAAAGAAACAAATAATTTTTTTGTAGCACATGATAAGGTAAAGCCGTAACAATTACCCACTAATATGGCATCGAGAGGCCCCACCAGAAACTATTGCATGTTCCAGAATCCATTCACCAGATTGCAATACAGCAGCCCCAGTACTTTGCACCTGCTGATAGGGCCGCCTCCTTAGTGGTTAATCCAAGGTTCGGGTCCCTGACTATCAGGCGGATAACGTCAGCCCAGATTTACCTCCAGCACCCTTACTAGTGACATGGCTACAAGGATAGACATAGAAACAGAACATTTCCGACATCTCTGGCGACTGTTCGTGCAAAATACTGCAAATCTAGAATGCAGCTTTTTCTGCTCTCTTTGTCAGAAATATCACCCATTAAAAATGAGGACTGAGGGACAAATAAAGAGAAGCGAGAGTAACGAGAGCAGTCGACAACGCATCCACAATGCGTTCTCTACTCTCCATTAAAAAATATATTGAGTATTGTACTTAATAAAAGTCCAACTGGCGTATTTAAGGGAAAGAATGGTGATAGATTCCCCCCTTACGAACTGAAAATGAATACAAATGCCTTGTCTATATATGCAATCAACTAGTTAGTTATAATAAACAACATTTATGGACGAGAAAGCTATAATAAAATGAAACAATACTAAAAATAAAAATATAAATTAAATAATGAAACCAAATGTAGTAATTAACATTTGAATTTAAAACGAAAGATTAAAATTAATATAGCAATGACTTATCTCAAAAAGTGTTCCATCTCCAAAAAATGCAAACTGATTAAAGAGAAATTAACTTTTAAAACATCAGCATTCCAAAGACATTTTTAAGGATTCAGCCATTGCTTCGGATATGTAGATGTTCGACTTACCGGCATGTCAAGAATTGAGAGTTTTTGTATTTGTTCTTGTCTTTTTTAGTCTATCTTTTACGAATCGTAAAGATGCTACGATGGAATTTACTTTTGCTTCTGAATTTTTGAAATGAGGATTGATAATTCGTATTATATAGATTATTCAGGTTACTGTTCTCGTATTGAGTGTTATTGTCATGACGTGTCGGCTGATGTAACCTCCGATCGTTTTCAAGCATATCTTGTCAAACTTCGGAATCTTTCTGTCGAATTCAGGAATCATTCCGTCGAACTCGGATATATACACGGAATTTTGAACGGAATCCGTTATTCAATTCATGGGGGTATGTAACATGTGTTCATTCCGTAAGCCATGGGTGGACAGAAGTCTGAAGCAATTCGTAATTATATTCTGGGTATCGCTCTCACTTCGAATTGAACCTTCAACCTGAAAAAGAGTGCCAATTACAAATGAAATTTACCATGTACTTTATAGAAAAACGAAAACCTGAAAACAACTATAAATGGGAATGAACATTTTCTTTTTGATGGAAAAATCTAAAACGTATCTAAAAACTTTTCTTCATGGAAAGTATCCAAAAAGGATTTTTTTCACGGTAAGTATCTAAATTTTCTTTTCATGGAAAGTATCTAAAAAAAATTTTCCATTGAAAGTATCTAAAAAATTTTTTTCATTGAAAGTATCTAAAAAAATTTTTTCATTGAAAGTATCTAAAAAAATTTTTTTCATTGAAAGTATCTAAAAAATTTTTTTCATTGAAAGTATCTAAAAAATTTTTTTCATTGAAAGTATCTAAAAAAATTTTTTCATTGAAAGTATCTAAAAAAATTTTTTCATTGAAAGTATCTAAAAAATTTTTTTCATTGAAAGTATCTAAAAAATTTTTTTCATTGAAAGTATCTAAAAAAATTTTTTCATTGAAAGTATCTAAAAAATTTTTTCATTGAAAGTATCTAAAAAATTTTTTTCATTGAAAGTATCTAAAAAATTTTCCATTGAAAGTATCTAAAAAAAATTTTCCATTGAAAGTATCTAAAAAATTTTTTTCATTGAAAGTATCTAAAAAAATTTTTCCATTGAAAGTATCTAAAAAGTTTATTTTTTATTGAAAGTATCTAAAAACATTTTTTTCATTGAAAGTATCTAAAAAGTTTATTTTTTATTGAAAGTATCTAAAAACATTTTTTTCATATGCAGTATCTAAACAGTTGGAAAGCATCTAAAAAAGTTTTCATGCAAATATCTAAAAAGATGGGGGAGGGGGGTTCATGGAAAATATGTAAACACTTTTTTCATGGAAAATATCTCAAAAGTTTGTTTTTCATGGAAAGTATCTAAAAAGTTGTTTGCAAGAAAAGTTTCAAAATAAGTTTTTTTGTTACGTCGACAACATTGTTTCTCAAGGAAACAACTATGATCGAAAACATGTCTTTTCTTTAATAATAATACAAGATGCGTGGTTTCTTCTATTAAGAAAAGCATGGTCTACTGACAGCTGATTGCTGATTGCTAATTGCTGATTGGCTAATCACCTCAGCTTTTTCCGACTGCTGGAAAATGCCGCCAAACATTGGGTTATGTTCTGCATCAGCGTCTCTTCTAAGTATTCTTGGACGTATCTTAGCAAACATACATCCAATCAACCTACGCTTTAATAGGTGGAAATGATATTTCAAAATGAATATGACAGACCGACAGACCAACAGACGAAGTCTCTTTAAAACATGCGACGACGCGTCTAAAACGCGATAATCAGACGACTACAATCCCATTATGAAATTTGCCGGGAAAGATAATCGATTCGCCGAATATGTTATTAAAACTAGATAATTTACACCCGCCTCAAAACAAACGGATTAAGGTTCCTTACAAAGAAACAAAGTGAAAGACCGCTCAAGATATTGTTTATACATTTAGAATTTAGAATTTCATAACTCCAACAGAAATGTGTCCGGAAAGGAGTTTAAACTGCCGATAGCCTAATGCTCGCCGACGGAGACCAGGAAATCGGCGAGTCGAGTTAAGATTAATTCGAATTTTGTAACATTGTGCCACTATTTCGAATGAGGAAGAAGTCTAGATTTTTTTTCAGGACTAAAATTGTAGTTTGTACTTAATGACTTAACTTGATTGTATGATCTGTAGGTGTTCGTTTTTAAAATAAATAAATACCTTTTTTACATGGTAGTCACCACTTATCAAGGCCCGGAAGCCACTCGGGGATAAGGGTTATTGCGTGTACAGTAATCAATGGGATAGTATCGTAGTAATCGTCAGTAATCGAGATTTGATAAAGTTAAGGAGGCGGTTTATCAGGAGTTTGTTTATGTTGGACTTGAAGACATCCAAGTTGTAGTCAGGTGGGAAACAGGCAAAGAGAAGAGAGTTCCACTGGCGTGCACTTCTAAGAAAGAAACTTTGTTCATGGAATCTACGTTTTGATTTAGGCATAGATAAAGAGTGGGGAAAATTACTGACAGTGGTTTCAGCTAGACGAGTGTTTTTCGTGAAAGATTGGCGAGGGAGGACCAGAGAATGGAGCTCAGACGAGCACTTGCCATGGAAATAACGATAAAACAAAGACAGGCTCGCGACGTCTCTTCTGTGGGAGAGAGATTGCAGGGAAGAGGAAATGGCATCCCCCACTAAGCCAATAAGTCTATTTTGTACTCTGTCAAGGCAGGATAGGCTATTTTTAGCAGCTCCTGACTAGATATGGCAGCAGTACTCCATCCTTGAACGTACTTGGCTTTTATATAGATAGAGAATTGCATCAGCAGTGAGATATCTTCTGGAGTGATAGAAGGATCCTACTATTTTTCCAGCGACCTTGGCAACAGACTTGATGTACGTGTTCTATTTCAGACCAGGAGTAAATATCAATCCCAGAAGCTTGTCAAAACATGGAACCTCGTCAAGACGAAAGCCGTTCATTTCAATTCATGCCAGATGGGGATCAGAGCGTTGATGATGTAAAGATAGGAGCTTTGTTTTAGATGCATTAAAAGTAACCAGCCACCTCTTCCCCCACTGTACCGCGCGCTCAAGATCAGAGGAGAGGGAATTAGAGAGAACTTTGTCATTTACGACCTTTGATGGGTTGCCATAGATGGTCGTGTCATCAGCATAGATGTAAACGAATGATTTATGTGTTTTGGGAGATCATTGATATAGATCAGGAAGAGAGTTGGGCCCAATATGGACCCCTGAGGGACTCCAGCATTAATACTGTGGGCCTCTGATTTCTGCCAATCAACCACTACACTTATGAGCCTATCAGAGAGAAACGATTTAATAATTGAGAAAACATTTCCAGTTATACCGTAGCTTAAAATCTTGTAAACTACGCCTGTATGCCATACCTTATCGAAGGCCTTTGATATGTCAAGAGCAATTGCCCTTGAAAGGAAGCCTTTGTCGAGAGATTCACTAATCCTATGAGATATAACCATTAACACATCTGTTGTAGATCAAGCAGAACGGAAACCATATTGCATGTCACTGAGAAGGCTATTTCTGCTGAGGTGGTTGATCACTTCTTTATTTAATATGGATTCCAACAACTTACTCATGACACACAGAAGACTTATTGGTCTTTGCCTAGAGGGAGATGACTTATCACCTAAATTCTTAAATACAGGGCATACTGATGAAGTTTTCCAATGTGCTGAGAAGCACTTCTCCTTAAGGAAACGCTTAAATAGTTTTGTAAGTATGTGGGCAACTTCTGGTTGAAGCTTTTTCAACACTATAATTGGAATGCCGTCAGGGCCAGTTGCTTTACTGGAATCACGTTTCTTGATTAGCTTGATTAGCAGATATTTGTATGTTGCATAGCGTGTTGTCTGTTATAGGAGGAAATACGGGTAGTTGATGGCCTTTGTCTCATAGGGTAGAATTAGCTGCAAAATTCTTGGCAAATAGTGTGGCATTGTCTGATGCTGACGATATGACCCTGTCCATTTATGATGGTTGGGATAGAACGCACGCTTCTGTTCAGGATCCTGCTTGCTATTTGCCAAAACTGGTGGGAACGAAGTCGCAGCTCAGCTACTTTGGATTTAACGGGCATTGCATTGTTTTATTACTTTTACAGTGGTTGCTGGCAATCTTAAAAGCAGCTTTAGTCTCAGTACATCTATTACATTGGAAACAATGGAAAAAGTGATTTCTGTGCGCAATGGCAGCAACACATTCTAGGAAGAAACATGACTGGCTGTTAGCTTTTTGTTGGAATTTTTTGGATGGTATGAATCGGTCTATACCTACAATTAACCATTCGGTCAGGTCTGATAATATAGAGGACACATCCTTTTTAAACATGGAATGCAGAGGTAGATCAGATATGAATGTAGTAATACTTATTATTTTCTGATTACTACCAGAAGTGAAAGACTTTGTTTTAAACAGCATCAAATAAAAATTGCAATTAAAATAATCGTTTTGGGTATTGGAAAATAGGCACACATTTTTCTGATTCCGATATCGATTGAAAGTTCCGATTTTTTCCGATTCCGATTAATCGTCTACACACTTTATATATATATATATATATATATATATATATATATGTGTGTGTGCGTGTGTGTGTGTGTGTGTGTGTGTGTGTGTGTGTGTGTGTGTGTGTTAAAGAGAGAGAGAGAGAGAGAAAGAAAATTAAAACAGCAAATTAAAATTCTTTTCTGTCCTCTGATGAGAAGAATAGCAAAAATAGCATTCTTTGAAACTCCACGGAATAAGGATTTTGTAAATTGTTTTTTGGAGTATTCAGTCGAACAATAAATTTTAATTGTAAATTTCAACTTACAGTTTTAATTTTCTGTCTTTTATAATAAGCTCTAGTCTCTATTGTGTATTGAGCTTTTTTATTTTGTTGGGATTAAAATATCTGTATATAAATATTGATATTTATATTAAAATTGAAGTTTACCATTACTTATATCAGTTAAACTCTGCATCTTTTTTATTTCATTATATATATATATATATATATATATATATATATATATATATATATATATATATATGGGATCAACGTACTACAGAACGATTTTTTAAATGGAGACTTTCCGAGATAATACAAAGCTCAGCACGTGGGTGAAGCTTAGGTGCAATAGGAAAAGATATTGGAAATACAAAAATATATGCTGTTGCATATAGATTTGTGGAGGACACGATGACCTGCTTATAATATTGGGATCCCGTCCACCCTGTTGTTTAATGAATTGAATGGTAGGTGATTGACAAGCAAAAGGTCACAAGTGAAAACTAAATATACCAATATACGATAGTGAAAGAATGTAGATTTGTTTACATAAATATACACGTGAGGAAAGAATAAGAGTTCGTTGAGAAAGGAGTAAGGTTACTTGCAGTTGAGGCTGATGGGTTAGTTAGGAGAGTTGGTTTGGTGGCCATGCCAACCAGGAGCGCGCTTTGTCACATCTTGACTTGTTAAGAGTTCAGCGGAAAAGAGGGAGAGATATACAGAACAGGAAGTGACGTGGCTGTGTCGCTCTCTGGTTACCAGAGTTAAAGGGCGATAATCAAGTTAGCCTGGGAATTTCAATTCTCACAGATTTATTCATCAATTCAAACAAAGGAATAGATTCAAAGGCGTATGGGTTATTCAAGCATTTTGAAGCCTTATGCTTCTCATCAAAAGAAGAGAGATAATGCAAGGTAACAAAATAGAGATGCGATGTTTAGCGATAGACATATAAGGGTACTTTGTTTAGGAGGTATATATTAGAAGGGTTGGGGAAATAATGAGATAATGGAAAATATTGAGATAACGGTGGGACTTTAAATAGGCTAAACTGTGTTTTCAACATGATTAGACACTAGCTTTTTATATACGGCACAATCACGTGGATACACCGGTTCTTGCCAGATCACCGAAGTCAAGCAACGTTGATCCTGGACAGTACCAGATGGGTAACCATTTGGGAAGGCGAGGCGTTGTATGTACCGCGAAGTAAAATATCATGTTGAGAAACTGGCGCGGTCTATCCTTCTCTCGATGGGACTCTTTTAAGCCGTGGTAGGCACCCCATCTAGTGATGGCGTCACGATAAAAATACCCTTGATAGCCCTGGCGAAGCATCAAGTATTCAGCTACCGACAAGATCTGAATTACATTACAAACTCGTATAGTGAGTTCAATCTCGCCTACAGCCGGATGGATGGAGACAGTGGAGGCATGATATATGTTTAGAGAAGTTTGACATTATACGTTAGGGGAGTTAATTATGGTCTAATGGAAGTGGAATATGGAATTAACATATTTTTGTTTGGCAAATTAAGATGAGCTTTATTTCTATTAACATCATGGATCAATGGGAAACAGGGAGTAAGTAGATAATTTCAAAAGCAAACAGTCCGCTTTTAGAGTAAAAAAATTCCGGCATCTACATTTGACGTCTACAATCAAGATCTTTGCTGGGGGGGGGTATGTCCGCTGATCGGATATAAGTGCACTAAATTCCTGTATGTGCATATTCAAGGATATTGTCACGAGCGACTTATAAATTGTCTTTAAAATTGACGTTGCAATTTTTTGTTTTATCGTAATATTTATTGAAACTAAATATGGCGTGACCAACCAACCGACCGACCGACCGAGAAAAATAGCATATCGCAGAGAGACGTGGACGCATCTGCTAACTGAAACTTCCGTTCGGAATTCTGCTAATTATCTTTTGTAAAAGCCAATTATTTGATGCCATCGTTTTTCTGACAATCTCATAAACGCGAAATGATTTCAAGCAAAACGTTTTCCGTCTCTAATAAAAAAAAAAAAAAATGAAAAATTATTAAATTTCCTGACGTGTTTCGTAGAAACATGGCTGCTTTAAATACTAATTGTATTGACAGAATAATTTTTATGGCATCGAATACAGATTGAAATCACCATGACAACCAATATTTTCCGGCAAAATCGATAAAAAAAAATCAGAAAAACTTTCTATTACGACTTTCCTTTAGACCAATACATGATTATAAAATACAAAACTTCTTATACATAAGAAACAAGTATTAAGACATTTGTATTATTTGAATTATTTGGACCAATATTCTCATCCTGAAATTTTGAAAGGTTGCATCTTTTCTTTCTTTGCAAATAGTAAGTCCAATGCGTACATCAAATCCGTTGCCAAAGATGCTGGAAAATGATGGGATCATCCTATCGCTCAAGTAGATATTTCTCTGCAACATCTGGGCCGGAGCTGCTAGAAACACTTTATCCTGCCTTGACAGAGTTCAAAATATATTCGTATCTTAGTGGAGAATGCAGAAGAGACGATGCTTTATCGTTATTTTCATGGCAAGTTCTCGTCTGAGCTCTAATCCATGGCGCCCCTTGCCTGGCTTTAACGAAAACACTCGCCTAGCTGAAAACATTATCAATAATTTCAACCACTCTTTATCTGTGCCTAAACCTAAACGTAGATTCTATGAACAAAGATTCCTTCTTATAACTGCACGTCTGTTGAACTCTCTTCCGTTTTTCTGCTTTCCAGCTGATTACAATATGGTTGTCTTCAAGTCCAACGTAAACAAGTTATTGATGAGCCATCCTCTTAAGTAATTCAATTTACTAAATTTCCAGTACTAACGATCACTACAATATTGTCCCATTGACTACCGTACACTCATTAACCCTTATCCTCGAGTGGCCTCCGGACTTTGATACGTGGCGACTTCTTTGAAAAAAAGTGCTTCCACTGCATTGACTGGACTTTGAACTCTAAATTATAGTCAGGTTTCATCCTATGTGATCAGTAGGGCTATGACAACAGCATATTCTTTTCATTGTTTTGACTCTCGAGTATATACCCGGCACAGTTAGATACAGTTAATCAACTGAGAACCACATCACTCTATATAAAAGCATATAAGATATCAACGGATACACACTCGAGAGTCAAAACAATGAAAAGAATATGCTGTTGTCCTAGCCCTAGTGATCAGTCTTTTGAAAATCTTTGACTCATTTGCTTGATGCATCTCTAAACTCATCGCCGAGCACTCGCTTCTAAGAATGCATATAGCAGACACTTCATACGTATACAAATGGTTATGAATGATAGATTCCACAGACTCTGTACTAATATTGAATATTTTGGGGCTATTTGACGAATAGTCCTACGCCGATCTTCCAAAACGGTAGTCTCAACTTGACAGACAGGTGCCCTAGCAATGGAAGAACGGAGACGACAGATATGGGAGCTATTTGACCAGATTCCGGGCCATATTCAATATTACGTCATATGTGTGTGCAGTCAACACTAACCCTATTCAGGGTTTAACCGGCTTTCTCCAAAGGAGGAAGTTTCATGGGAGTATGAAATTCACAAACGGTCCCTAGTCGCATGTGTGTCCCTGTTAGGGGAGATAACGACGTCAGGTTTTTGCAACTTTTTGCAGGGAGGTGTCGACGTCCTCCTACATACAGCACCTAGACTTTCAAAATTGGTCACCCATTTTAGTAATGACCAGGCTCAACGTTGCTTAACTTCGATGATCTGACGGGAACCGGTGTGTCAACGTTGTTATGCCGTACAATATTACGTCATATCATGGGGCATCATTACCATACTTTTTTTTTAACATTTGTAATCGTGTGCATCTTTTTCAAATATGAAAATGGAACTATTGCGCGGCACGCAACAGCCTCAATTTCATGCACATAACACAGGAGAATTACTTATTGAGCTACTGTAGCAGAGCGTGTATGAAAAATGCACATGTGCGGATTAGGAAGTGTGCGCGAGAAACAAAAAGAAAAGGACAACACGTGGTGGGGAGTAGAAAAAGTTCGGTTGAAAAAGATGGACGTGTAAAGTTGAAGGCGAGAAATGGCTGTCCATAGCCGGTGTGTAGTGGAACAGAACGGCAAACACCAACCAGAGCAGATGGACATGTGGTCCCTCCAGTGGCAACGAAAGACTCTTTAAGGGACATGGAGAAAGAAAAACTGTAATAAAGGACTTGTGTTAACAAAAGAAAGAGAAGCTGAATTGGATTTATTTATTTTTCTTCCTTTTCGACGGTGCCAGAGAGCGTGGGGCCCGAAAGATGTTTCAACTGTAACGAACACGGTTCAAGCATAACGACCAGTTTACAGCACTTCGTATTATTGTTAGATAATAACCAGGTAGAAGCTGTTAATTATCTATCTATCTATCTGTCTGTCTATATAATTATCTATTTATTTAGCGGAGTAAACAACAGTGACTTTTAATTGTGACATGTTTTGACAGGTATCAAACTTTGTTGACCGGTCAATTTGCACTGGAAGAATGAAACGGGAACCAAACGTGACATGTCAGGTGCCTTGGTTTGATTAAGCTGAGTTAAGTTTAATTGAGTTGGATTTGAGATGTCGAACAAGCAAGATGGGTTAAGAAAGTCTCATCATGAGGGATGTGATAATCTCGAACAGAGAACCCACAAGCCAAAGATTGCCATTCACTCCATTTCTGCTGGCGGGATGCTTGGGAGTGAAGAAACCATGTAAAAGCACACATTGTCTTGGGTCCATGTCTTGAAGCATCTTTGTTGAAGTAGGTTCCAGTCCCCTCCTCCAGGACGGTAGGCGAATACCCCAGAAGCAGCCAGCAGCAGACAGGTATGTCGTCATGTGTATGTGTATTATATATGTTGATTAACATTAAGGGATCTGAGGACAATAGTCCACTAAATAGTTCGTTATACTAAGAACAGCGTGCATATATATATATATATATATATATATATATATATATATATATATATTACTATAATAATTAAATATCTACAGACACTAGTGTTTCATCCTTTCGGGAATCTTCAGTGCAGGGTATCACGATTAACTCCAGTCGAACGATGTGAACCCCGCAACACGAGACATCTCTGGCTCGATTAGCGAAGACCATATCAATTCGGCTACCATTAACCGCGTGAAATAACGTTGAATTTTAAACATTTTAATTTCAAATTTTCATTTACGTCAGTCAGACAGTGATCTAATCGTTATACGATGATCTATGCACAAGAGCTAAATGGGCTGACTTTAATTCAACTGAAAATGCTCAACGATAAGAAACGAATTTCTTAAAGGGGCTGTCATATATATATATGAAAATTCATTTTGGAGTACAGTTTTATTATGGCTAAATATAGACCAATTAACATGATGATTAAAAAAATGGAAAATAACCAATTTTCCTTCCTCGCTCAACGGAGCTAAATCGAGGAAAATTGCGATTTTAAAAACGTAAACTTGGTTTTTAATCCTCCGTGCGGGAAATATTAGAATGCAATTATGAAGAATGAAGTTCCAAAAGCCTTCTTAACTTCAATCTTTTAATTTTGTGTGTGGCTAATAATTTTAATGGACTTTTAATGGCATTTAAAATATCAATCCATTTCAAAGAAATCATGGCATACATCTGAAATATGTAAAATATAGTTTCTAAATAAATAATTTGTATGTATATGCGTAACTTGGCTGGAACAAGCAAACGTGAATAAATAAATCCGAATCGGCATTTTTTTTTAAATGCAAATGGAATGCATTTGTTCGTGGTTCTTCAAAAACGACGAATTTCTTTATTTTTCCAAAGTCTCTTTGCACGCACATATGCTCTTCTTAAAGGTTTCTGTCGCCGTCCAACCCACTCCGGCATCAGCAAGCGTTTCCTCGCCCTCGACTTTCACACGTCCATTTTGCCCGGTTAGCACATTGCTTCTCTTCTGACCACGTGGAGTATTTTTCTCTCCTTTTCTTGTAATGCAAGGTCGCGCACACTTGCTGATTTGCATACGTGCTTAAGCGGCTGCTGCTAATGTTTCGCTCGCCAGTTATCCTTCGGCGCCTTATGATATTTTCACACGTGCTCTATTACACACACACACACATATATAAATTGATACATACATACATAATTGAGAAATTATCAATTAAATTTTCATAGAAGAAACAACAAAATCATTTTATTTTACAATTATTAATTTCTCACCCTTTAT
>NC_136501.1:21779944-21792444 GCF_053919585.1 Euprymna scolopes
TTTTATTAATTTGTTTTTAATAATTTATTTTTATTAATTTTATTTTTATTAATTTATTTTTATTAATTTGTTTTTATTAATTTATTTTTATTAATTTGTTTTTATTAATTTATTTTTATAATTTGTTTTTATTAATTTATTTTTATTAATTTATTTTTATTAATTTGTTTTTATTAATTTATTTTTATTAATTTATTTTTATTAATTTATTTTTATTAATTTATTTTTATTTATTTATTTTTAATAATTTATTTTTATTAATTTTATTTTTATTAATTTATTTTTATTAATTTATTTTTATTAATTTATTTTTATTAATTTATTTTTATTAATTTTATTTTTATTAATTTATTTTTATTAATTTATTTTTATTAATTTATTTTTATTAATTCATTTTTATTAATTTGTTTTTATTAATTTATTTTTATTAATGTATGTTTATTAATTTATTTTTATTAATTTATTTTTTATTAATTTGTTTTTATTAATTTATTTTTATTAATTTATTTTATTAATTTATTTTTATTAATTTATTTTTAATAATTTATTTTTATTAATTTTATTTTTATTAATTTATTTTTATTAATTTTATTTTTATTAATTTATTTTTATTAATTTGTTTTTATTCATTTGTTTTTATTTATTTATTTTTATTAATTTATTTTTATTAATTTTATTTTTATTAATTTATTTTTATTAATTTGTTTTTATTAATTTATTTTTAGTAATTTATTTTTATTAATTTATTTTTATTAATTTTTTTTATTAATTTATTTTTAATAATTTATTTTTATTAATTTATTTTTATTAATTTTATTTTTATTAATTTATTTTTATTAATTTATTTTTAATAATTTATTTTTAATAATCTATTTTTATTAATTTATTTTTATTAATTTATTTTTATTAATTTTATTTTTATTAATTTATTTTTATTAATTTGTTTTTATTAATTTATTTTTATTAATTTATTTTTATTAATTTATTTTTATTAATTTATTTTTATTAATTTGTTTTTATTAATTTATTTTATTAATACTATCATTTTCCTTATACAAAAATTATTTAAAAGAGAATTTGAAGAACTCCAGATAATCATTATTTCTATTTTTTCAATACTGTGACCATCATCACGTGAGTCAACATGAAAAAGAAGATTAGCATCTACCAAAACATGGCTAATTGTCTTTGCTTTGTGGAATGGAAAAAGGAACAATTGTTTACCAGTTTATTAGTAACTATATAATTATATAAAACAAAATTTGTTGTTATATCATTAGGATATAACAGAGAACCTCTATTGATCCCCTGTAAGTAGCTGTTTATTTCAAGTATATTTTCTGCAGAATCTCTTCCGGATACTAAATCCTTTATTTTTTTTCAAATACTGTATAACAGCAATAACCTAATAAGCATAAAACAACAGGAGTTATTTCGTTACACTGATTAACATCATCCTCTGCTACATCCATGTTAAATTTATAAACATCTAAATGTTGCTCTGTTGTCATTTCATCCAAGTTAACTTATTGCACATCCCTCAACTCAACAGTTTGGTTATTAAGTGGCTCAGTTTTAATACTGACAACATTCTGAGTTTTTTCTCACATTAAAACACTTGACGTATAGAAATATTATATTGATCCCACTAAGTTACTGTTACTGGCCAAACCTTGTCTCAAGGTTATCTGTTTGAAATTTACCAGATGATATACTTAGCATGTTCAATTCTTTAATGCAATACTTAGTCAGTTCTAACATTGCATAAGTTTTATGGTTTAAAACAGTGTATGTTTCTTCCGTTAATTTACCAATTTTCTCAGGAATGTTATTCCAAGTTTCAAACAAGTCAAAGAATGTAGAGAGAAATCTATAATTTTCATCATGTAATTTTAGTGGATAAGTATATTTATTACGAAGCTGACAATCTTTTTATGGTGTTTTTACATTAAGTATTGTCCGCCAAATATAAAATAGCTGTATGTATTCTGCAATTTCTGCATAGTTGGGCAAGCATTTTTGTTTTCCTAAGGTCAGCAATTCCTGTATAGTATATTCATTGAAAATTTGCGGAACTAAATTAACATTTTGTATTTCAAAATTTGTGGGAGAAAAGGCTTTTGAAGTCAATCTGTAAGAATATTTCAAACGGGACTGAAAGTCCAGGGTATAAAGTTTATTTTATCTAGATAAGGGGGCACTTTGGATGTTATCTATTTCACGATTACCATCATAACTAAACTTTGGGAACATCGTGCATTTACGTTCGTCTTTTTGACCAAGCCAGTCGTTTCTAATGCATTTTAATATCTGTATTGAGTTGAATAAGTAGAAAAGAATTCTAGATTTTAAAACTGGATGTGGATAGAAAATTGAAAGCTTTGCTGGTCTACAAAAGAAAGACAAAGCATTTTTTTTTTTATTTATTGCATTATTATCTGTTATAATACATAATACTCCAAAGCCTATCTCCTCAAAGCCAATTATTAAACGTTTGATTATGTCAAATAAGTTCTCAGCTAAAAGGCGTTTAGTTGGCCTAACATGTACAACATTCTTTTAATGTGAGAATACACTGCTAAGCATAAAAGCAAATGCACTCGTTGCAGCTTCATTGCTGTTATTAGCCAAGCCAATAATATTGCCACTCTTATAATCAAGATAAGGTTTCAGATGTATTTTATCAACAATACTGTGACGTCTTTCTGCACTTGTAACTTGAACTTACTTTTAATATACATAAGAAAATTGTTATCATATTGTTCAATGACAGGATTCATATAGGTTGATAGGGTTACTCTTCTGATGGCTGAATAACATGGCAAAATTACATTTTTAGTGTCTCTTAACAGTCTGTACCTTCTACGGGGAGGGGGCAGTTATATAATAAAGAAGAGAATGTCATTATTTCATTTGAATAATTAACCTTATTTATTGTCATTATGTTTATTTGTTCATATATGAATTTAATTGCATTGAAATATTCAAATGACTCATCTTGTACTAATAACAAAAAATGACAAGATTAATTTTAATATAGAAACTATATTTTTGAAGTCTGTTTTGTTGTTCTTCTATGTCCATTTTCTTAATGTTCTTTTTTTACATGGAGTTCACCACTTATCAAGGCCCAATGGCCACTCGGGGATAAGGGTTATTGTGTGTACAGTAATCAAAGGGATAGTGTAGCAATAGTATTGGAGAATTGGCAAGGTGTCATTACTTAGGGGGGCGGTTCATCAGGAATTTGTTTGTGTTGGACTTGAAGACATCCAGGTTAGTGATGTCAGTGATGTTCTCAATCAAGATCTGTAGAGTATTTTCATCTGTTACATGTTAAGGCTTCATTTCTACATCAGTGCAGAATACATGCACTGATAAATCAGATTCAATTATAGACTGATTTTTGGACCCGGAGATTTGATGATTCGGCATATAAGAAGTATATACTCCTATCTAATAATACTCCAGTATTTTCTACCAAGAAAATTTTATTTCTCTTGTAAATCCTCAATGTTGTGGAATGTCTTTCTTTTCTTTTTTTTTTCCTCTTTGTATGCTAAAACATCAACTATACTTTCCTGTATAGCATGCTTAATAGCAGCATTCTTTGTTCGAATTCTCTTCAAGTTTGGTGACTCTCTGGATGTTGTTATCTTTGATAAATACGAGAGACAATTTGGAAGAATTGTCGGAATAGCACCATTCCACAGACATGTTTTTTTTTTCAGTTTCACTGTAATAATACTACCAGTTTTATCATCGAATCTCGACCTCTCCTTTATTTTATCCTCAATGATGTTCACATACCTAAAAACAATAAAGAAAACAGTCATACCATAATGTAAACTATTGCTAAAATCTAATAAAATATAGTAAACAAACACTTACAATATTAAATCAGTGTGGCGATAAATGCGCGCGCTTACGCGTACAACAATGACCACCACTTATGACATAAAGAATAACATTGCTGAATATCCGGAAAACCATTCATTTGCGGAAAATTTGAATGCGATATTCGTTTTCAGCACACCCGAAAACTTCCAGAAAACAAGTTTTTTTTAAGGTAGGTTTTGTGTTGGTCTACCAGGCCATAGTTATCCATTTAACGTTGACCATCCCTCAACAAAAAAGTGGGCGCTTATTTTACGTTAAATTAATATAGAAAAGTGATGCCCCACTTTTTGAAACAATAATTTCTTCATATCTTGGTAACTACTTGTTCCTGGAATTTTTTGAACGTTATTTTCGTTTGCAGCACCCTTGAAAATCTGTAATAGTGGTAATTTTAAAGAATTCTAAGAAGGTGGAGAGAAACTGCCAGAACTCCCCCCCAACACACACACACACTCACACACACACACACACACACACACACACACACACACACACACACACACACACATAGGTGGGTGCTCATTTTATGTTAAATTGTGTTTATTGTACGTTGACACCCCCCCAAAGCGGTGGCCATAGACTGGGTACTTATTTTACGTTAAATTATTACAGAATAGTGATCCTTCACTTTTTGAGACTAATATTTCTTCATTTTCTTTAAATTTAGATGTTTGAGCGATTATCAAGGCTTTACGTGGCCGTAAAGAGATCGCCATTTTTTTCATTCTAATATACTTGACACCACTTTTGTGTTAAAGTTAAGAAAAACGTAAGCTAAGTTAAAACACAAAGAATATCTAAGTTGAAAGAAGAAAATTATCTTGCTTTTGGTAACATCTATTTTTTTATATTTGTCGGGGGTTTTTTCCACCATGTTTGTATTTTGATGGGCATTGTAAAAAAATGACCATTTTGTGCCTCTTTCTTATTCTATGAACAAAAGTGTAGATGTACCCTTTTTTTTAATTTAATATCAAACATTTAATTTTTTTTTTAAATTAACTTTCTTCGATAAAATAGAATATTTCTTCAACAATTATATTTTTTAGTAACGTAAATTATTTAACGCTAAAATGTTATAACACACAAACAAAATTTTAGCACATTTAAATATATTTCAACTTCCACAGCTAAAATATCTTTTCGGACGACCACGTGTTTCATATTCTCATTTTCAAAACATAACGTCACTTCCGAAAAATACATATAACTTTGAAATATATGGACATACTCACTGAAAAGTTTTATTTATTACTAAACTACATACTAATTCTATTATTTATTACTAAACTACATACTAATTCTATTATTTATTACTAAACTACATACTAATTTTATTATTTATTACTAAACTACATACTAATTTTATTTATTACTAGACTACATACTAATTCCATAGCTAATATAACATACTGACCCGTTGGGTCAGTATGTTATATTAGCTATGGAATTAGTATGTATGAGCGTGCCACTCGTGACGTAAAGAAATTAGTTTTTTGTGACATAACAGAAACATTTCTATGAAAGTATATTAAAATGAAAAAAGAATAAAGATAGATTTCTATGAGTCGTTCTGTTTATAACTATTTCCTTTTGAAAAATCTTACAGTCATTGAATTATAAGTGGTTTGCCATACTTATAGGTAAATGTGCACTAAATAGATACTATAATTAAATAGTTAAATTCAAATTTTGATATATCTTTTGATTTAAACGCGAAAAGAAAAACAATTGGGACGCTGAAAACGTACACAGTAAAACAATACGTTTTATTGTCGCGTTGATTATTTATTTGCTACGCAAATTAAAAACAATAGTTTCGGGGTTATATATTTATGTTGGTAGTGTAGAAAAAATGCATGAATGTTTTTAAGAAAGGTGTATAAAACATGGAGAATAAATTAAAAAGAAAAAGGAGGGTGGTGGGGAAATCGTCGTTGTAAATTGTTCTTATGGTTGTCAACGGGTCAAAGTTGATTGATTTGTAAGAAAATTGTGACAGTATAGTTGTAATACAGAATAATTGCAAAACATCCCCACCCTTTCCATGTTAAATAATAATTTCTAAATAATAACGTTAATATTTCAGTGCGCCGGCCAAATTCTGTAAAAGTAGCTATTTGTGTTTATTTGTTTACGCTTTTATGGGTTTATGTTTATGTACGCATGCGCAACCGGAAGTCGTAGATCGGATGTTGGGTTACGACACCCGTTACAAAGTCATTTGAGTTTTAAAATTATATAGATTAAGGGAACACTTTGAAAATATTCTCATGTAAAAATTATTTGTTTACAATTTTAAAACCTAAAACAAAATTAAATTAAATTTTCAACTTTCCCGATATATTTTTTAGCTTCATGAGAAAAGAAACAGTTTAAAACGTCAACATATTACTTGCTGTATTATCTAAAAATAGTATTATTTCTTTAATTTATATTAACAATGTTATCAAAGTTTATGAATGTACTTGAATACAGTTCTAATTAAATATGTGTTTAATTAATAAGAATAACGTTACTTACTTTGTTATATTTTGTTGGAATAAAATAATGCCTTTTAATGGCGAGTATTCAAATAGATACTTGTTCCTTTCTCTTTGGGAAAAGAAAATATATGTACTTTTGCACTTTTTGGATAATTTCCCCGACAATTTGGTACAACACAAGTATAAATCATATTGGGCCGAGGTCACTGGACACAGCAAACTGAAATGTAAAGTCAAAACTCTGTAGACTCTCAATGACTACCGAGAGACAAACTTTACCTATATCTCGCTCTGGTAATGACGTCACGTTGTCAGTTTTGCTGGCCTCCTTCCTCTTGGTGGTCTTGCCAGTACCCGCAATTTTGGGAGGATCAGTATATCTCCATACGTCAAATGTCTAAATGTGAGCAAAACCCAGAATGTTGTCAATATTAAAATTGAGTCTGCCACTTAACCAAATTACAGGGTGGAACGATAAAATTGTAGCCCTAGAAAAAACGATATGATTCGGTTTCCGTTTCATGAAAGCCGGTTTACTTTTTTGATGCAGACCATGTACTAGTTGGACGGTTCTGTATAAATCCCAAGAGCGATAGGAGCCTTTTATCATGTCTGAATGCGACACAGTATTTAACGAGCGAGATCGGAGATGTGCCGCTATACAATTCATGCTCTCTGCCGATCCAAGTTCTGAGAACAGGACCATTGCTAACACCCTTTGGTATGGTTTTAAGTGAGGGTCATATCATGCCACTTCATATCTTCGAAGTCGACTTGAAAGTCAACACCAAAGTGTATTTGGATGTGCTGAAGATTGTGATGATCTCCTGGTGCAATCAGATGGCTGCTGGCAGACCCTGAGTGTGGCAGCAGGAACGGCGCCGGCCCACAAATTCAGGTGTGGCTTCAGAAGGAGTGCTACAACAGTGTACTCTTCTCTTACTGGCCCCCTTCTACCGCGACTTGAAACCGCTCGATTACTTCGTTTGGTCATATGTCGAGAACATCACCAACATAACCTCCCACAACATCAAAGCCAGCCTGATCGCTGACATCCGCCGAGTATTCGCCGAGCTCCCGTCGGCGCTTGTGGAAAAAGAATACTCCCAGTTTCGGACCCATATCGAGGCGGTGATTTAAGCTGAAGGTGGCTACATTGAATAGATGTCAGCCTTACTCCATAATCAAGTTAGCTGAATTGATTTTTTTTCAATAAAAGTTTTAAAATAAAACTGTAGCGTTGGTTTTATGGCGATAAATTTATCGTTCTACACTGTAAATAGCTTTGTAATCCTTGAAATAATAATAATAATAATAATAATAATAATAATAATAATAATAATAATAATAATAATAAAAGAAAAATCCTGTCAAATCGTGGACTTTGCAGTCCCAGCTGATCACAGGGTGAGTATGAAAGAAAAAGAGAAACGAAGCAAATACACAGAGCTAGCCAGAGAGTTAAAAGAGATTTGGATGATGAAGAAAGTCCAAATAGTACCGATAATAGTAGGAGCACTAGGAACAATCCCGAAAAACTTCGAAAAAAGGATGTCAGAAATTATAATCAGAGGAATAACTGCAAAAGTACAACGACTAACGATAATGAAAACGACTGAAATATTAAGGGAACCCCTTGAATGCGGAGAATAATACAAGACAATATAACGAATAAGCGTTACAGGGAGTGAAGAACACCGAAATTGCATATTTACAAGTTCTACAACCCCCATCATGCATTCCCCCATTGTTTCACCACCGATCCCCCCCCCCCAAAAAAAAGATAACAAAGGGCCGAGAATGGTCAATAAGGACTGAAAGACCGAGGAGCGAGCGCCAACCAGACCTCGGCTGGACAAGCGCAAAGAGAACTGGGGTCTTGGGGAGGCTGAGTGCCACTCAAATTCCAGTATAAACCAATGGCCACTACCAGCGAGAAATCAATGGTAAGCGGCTGTTGCGATGATGCAAATTCATTTGCAAATGCTATCGAAGGAGGTGGAGAGGGCTGGAGTCTGGGGAGACTTGTTGTCACTCAGCTTCCAGAGATCACCACAGGTTTCCAATCAGATCGTTTGTTGACTTGTGTGAAAGCTCCATATGAGCCAATAATAATAATAAGCTACATCAGGAGTGTACGTATGATGAGATAAGATTTTCCAACCAAATTCTATTGAGAGATCTTTAGTCAGTAGTGCTGTGTGAAAAAAAATCACATTTGACACACCGGTTCCCGTCAGATCACCGAAGTTAAGCAACGATGAACCTGGCCAGTATCAGATGGGTGACCATTTTGGAACTTCTAGGTGTTGTATGTGCTCTCCGCTTACCTCGGGATTGTTCCCAGTCGTCCTGGACTTCTCCTTGTCACTTGACTCAAGCAGTGCCGATTCAGGAGAGGTGTGGTTGGGATTGCGCAACCTTTGTCTCACAATTACACGCGCAGCTGCCCCTACAAGGGGCATCCTTTGTCTTTCGAGACTGAACGGAGGCATCAGTCATCGAGTGCCATGTGAGGACGAGCATTATCATGATGGAAGATGACTTTTTATTCTTGACTAAAGAAGGTCGTTTTCGAATCAAAATGAATGGGGATTTTGCAGAAAATTTTGAATAATACTTTCATAACAAAAAAAAGAACATTATAAATTAATTATGATATGTTTAAATAACAGGAATATGCATAAAATAAATTGCTATGGTTCTTATAAACCGGTAAAAACAAATTCTACTGACCTAATAATATTTAACCAGAACATGCTGCAATTGAATAAAAGTTCACAATACAAGATAAAATCCAGATGTATTTTTAATTCATGTAACTGAATAATGTATTTAGGCAATTAATTCCTATTTCGATCACGTATATTATTTGGAGTGGAAAAGAAAACATGCACTGGTGCCGGATTATTTTCTCCTTTTTTACCCACGATGGAAACGTTCATTCTTCGCATACACATCAGCAGCCCTTTCTTTTCTTTTTTTTCTTTTTGCTCCAACTACAGCAAACACACACAACACGTGGAGTCCAACAATCCAAACATCTGTTGAACAAAGAATTTTTTTTTTATTCTGAAATTTCGAACTCTAAGCAACGCCCATATTTGCATAATCGTATTTGCTTTGTGTCTAAAGGGGTCAATGTTCGCGTGCCACTTCCCTAGGTATATCGTGTGAAATATGGGAAAATTTCGGCCGAATTCCGAAATCTGCAGGAGATTTTGTACGAAAAGACGTATTTAATTCACAAAAGTAGCATTCACTCGTTCCATCAACCATGACCGGGTAGAAGTTGTTCGCAGTTGTGTTTCGAGTCACGCTGAGAATTGAACGTTTAACTTCAAGAAGAATGTCATTTACATCTGACTTGGCCTTTTGGCCAAGATGAAAGAGTAGTATCTGTTCCGGCAGATACTGCAAGCAAAGACCATATGTGGGGGTAACTCCACATATCAGACCTTGGTCAATGTACGGGCAACCCTTCATACCAATTGTCACTATCCAGCTCCCATTTCCCACCCATCGGGAGCTGGTCCCCTTTTTCCCTTCCCCCTCCCTCTCTCTCCGCATTAAAAAACGGCCTTGTGCCTAATTTGCTCAGTGGGGAAGCAAATAAATACAATCTGTTCTTCAGATGCTGCACTTCATTTTCTTGTTCTCTTTCGGTGGAGGAGAAATCCTTCACGGCTGAGACAATTTTTATTTTTGTACCTTTTCTCCACGTTAAAAAACGACCCTGGTGTCTAACTCTGTCCCGTGGGTAGGCATAGTAAATAGGTACTACCTAGTACCTAGTACTACATAATTGGGAACAATTCTAGTGAGAAATACGTATTTTATTCTGCCATTTTGTTCTCTAAATAAAGCACAAATTTCCACAATCGCCTTCGTCTTCTGTCTAAAGTATTCCAAATTCGTGCGTCATTGTTTTCTTACAGCAGGCACATGCTAATCGTAGCCATTTATTTCTTTGTCTCTCCCACACCTTTGGGAGGTGACGGTGGTCTAGTGCTTAATGACACCGACTTTTCCAGGCGCGAATCCGATTAGTTCATTTAGAATGTCAGCAACATTCACCGTTTCTCCCGTAAGTACTCGACGTGTTTTCCAGAAAGAATCTTAACTAGAAGATGTCAAGGAAACTCATACCAAGAATAGAATCTAATGATTTATACTGTTGTGTAGCCGTCGATATAATGTGTTAATATATTTATGAGTACATATGAATGTGTCTATTTTCTATTTGACGTGTGTCTTGTATGCATGTGATACAGTTAATTGTTTCTATACGTTGAGTGTTGATATATCTTTGAAGTGTATAGTCTAGTGGCGAAGATACAAACAGGACATATAACATTACTGATAGACGATCTTTAAAATAAGGCGGATACAGGTCTCTTTAGGAGGTTTAACATAGACCAATAGTGAAACATACCTTATCCATCTGGGTTGATCTTTATTTGACGAATCACTGGAAAAGCTGCAAATGAAGATTCGTATGACCGGAAGTCTTCATTGTATTTACAGCAACTTTATTTACCAATGTTTCCCCCATTGTAAAGCTGCACGCTTTTTTTTAGATTTTTACATCTTAACCATGGACATTTTCCGATAGTCTCCTCTGCTTGGAGCCATTACGGTCAGTGGACCGTCTCTCTCCCTCTGACTGCTGACTGTGTCTACCAACTCTGACTACCAACCTTGACTAATTTCTATGTGCCTCTAAATAACGTCATCAACACGTATCACCACACGATCATCGTCTGATCTCTGTCACCTAGTCGTCCGTGGTTATTTTTACCCTTTCCTTTCCCCCAAGTTAAAATTCCTGGAAACTATTTAAACGTAAATATTATCTCAATTTAAAATATCCTTTTTACTTCAATAAAAATGTTTCTGTTATCGTTTCTATTAAATTATAGGTTAATGATCGGCCATGACCGATATTTTCGGAGAGCCAATGCCATAACAATAAAATATGCTGGTTCCTATTTACAATGCCTCCCCACGGGACAGAGTTAGACACCAGGGTCGTTTTTTAACGTGTAGAAAAGGAACAAAAATAAAAATTGTCTCAGTCGTGAAGAATTTCTCCTCCAGAACAAGAAATTGAAGTGCAGCATCTGAAGAACAGATACTACACTTTAATCTTGTCCCGAAGGCCAAGCAGTTCAATAAAATATGATGGTTATCCACGCCGTTACAACACTCACTTATGCACTCGTGAAAAATAAGCAAAATTATTTCAAAGTCTCGAGTATGCGGCCGTCGTAAAAGTAACAGCATTCAACGCAAGTCCAACAATGACAAAGTATATGTAAATAAGAGTAAACATGTGAACTATTTAATAAATGCTCGCAGAGAATGCTATTTACGAATCCGCAGTAAATACCGGATAAACTATGCAGAAATGACGTATATTGGTTTAACAGAGGGTGAATGGGAAACGGAATATAATTATCATATAACGACCTTCATAAATATGAAACTCATAAATTCCGCTACTTTAGCTCTGTGGTGTACTTGAACATTAAACGAAGAAAAGAAAGATGCCACATTGTTATAGAAGCCCATCCTTGCAGTCGTACGTTTAATAGATATAGCTTCATTTTAAAATGAAAAGAAAATAACTATGAATCATTTGCTGACTGACAATATATACGAGTATACGTTTCGGAATTTCTGGCATGTGAATTGGTTATTTGTATTATTTGGAATCTTCAGACGACTGCTCTCATCTTGAGCATTATTTTCACAAAGTTCCGGTCGACATTAGCTCCGGCCTTCTTCGGGTGTATCTTGTCGAACTCGGAAATGTTTTCGTCGAACTCGAGAATTTGGATGGAATTTCGAACGGAAGTCTTTACTTACTTCACGGAGATAGCATGCTCTCGTTCCGTCAACCATGATTGGGTAGAGGTTTTAAATAATTCGCAATTGCATTTTCTGGTCGCTCACATTGAGGATTGAACCTTCAACCTTTAGAAAACATCAGTTTTACCACTGATTTCTGAAAGTATTGTAACCAAATTTTGGATATCTTAAATAGAATGTAACTAAATCTTCCACCCGTAAATATATATATATATATATATATATATATATATATATATA
>NC_136501.1:21794944-21799944 GCF_053919585.1 Euprymna scolopes
ACAAACAATACTCTGAAACCACACACATTAAAATTGTAAGATTGAACCACCATAAGTTTCTCAAACATTCCGTATCTGCCTTTGTTTGTTAACCATATGCCAAGGAACATTTAATAGCAACCCTTCACCCCGATCAAGTATACCGATAAAACCAGAAATATATTCGAATGATATGTTATAAGAGAGTCGTTCGAAATGTAAAAATTTCCACACTTTAAACTAAAAATGTTGAAGAGCTACGATACGGAAGTGGTTCTATTAGAACGAACGGTCATTTGTGCTCCAAAATTTATTTTTTTACATAGTCACTACCATTCTCCATGCGCTTTTGCTTGGAATACAATGATGCATCTCTTTTTCTAATGCATGTCCATACAGAGATTGCTTTCTTAAAGTCTCATGCCGTCAATATCTGCAACAGAGAGATGAAACTCGTATGTCATGAATGCATGGGTTTAGTTATTATGACAATACAACTTGCAATCTCCTCTGATTAATTTGAGCAGAATAAAAGTATAGGAGGCATAAAGACAGTTGCACAAAAATACAGTTTTCATTGCATTTGCTATTGCATTGTGTGTTCATTGTTGCGGAAACGGAAATAGAAAAAAACGTAACAACGGGGGAGAACTCGCTAAGACTATTGCATAACTAAACAAACATCGTCGCCTCTCTCTATCTCTCCCTCCCTTCCCCCCTCTCTCTCTCTCTTTCTTTCTCTTACTCTCCTGTGTTTCTAACTCTGCTTCCCGACTATCGCTATGCCATCTGTAAAAGCTAATCACTTACATATATATATAAAAAACACTGCAACCACGCAAATTAAAATCTTATGATATAAAGAAAATAGTTTAACCATGAGTAAATCTATTAAATATAACAAGCTTGCCTTAAGAACTTTTTATACCAACTCCTACATCATGATCACGTATACCAATGAAACTAGAAATATATATGAACTATATATTTTTACTAAGTAAAAACTCCTACTTTTGAAACTTAAAAGATTGAAGAGCTACAACGGCGGATGTAGTACTACTAGAACGCGCGATCTTTTGTGCTTCTAAAAGTTTTTCTACATAATCACAACTATTCTCGATGCACTTTTGCTAGGAATAAAATGACGCTGTTTTTCTGATGCACATTCATACAAACGTTTCTTTTATAGTCTCACGCCGTAAATATCTGCAACAGAGAGATGAAACGATCATGTCATGGACGAATGAGTTTAGTCATTATAACGATACAAATTGCAATCCCCTTTCATCGATTTGAGATTAATAAAAAAAAAAAATAGGAGGCAGAAAGACAGTTGCACAAAAATGCATTTTCATTGCATTTACACTGTTGTATTGTGTGTTCCTTGTGGTAGAAACGGAAATAGAAAAGACGTAACTACGATGGAGAAATCCTTAAACTGTGGCATAACTAAATGGACAGGTCGTCGCCTCTCTTTCTCCCTCTTACTCTCTCTCCATCTTTGCCTTTCTTTCTCTGTTCCTATCTCTCTCTCTCTCTCTCTCTCTCTCTCTCTCTCTCTCTCTCTCTCTCTCTCCTGTCTTTCTAAATCTATTTCCCGGTTATCGATGTACTGTCTGCGAAAGCTAATCACATATAAAAGAAAACAAAAACACTGCAACCATACAAATTAAAATCTTGTAATATTCAGAAGATATCTTAATCACGAGAAAATCCCTTAAATATACCAAGCTTGTCATAAGGCACTGAACTTTTACTATCAACTCTTAAATCCTGATCAAGTATACCGATGAAACTAGAAATACAGCGTTGGTCAAAATTATGGAACACCAATGAAAAATCGAAATTATGATTCAAACTTATTATTGACCAAATTTTTGCAGGTGGTAGGATATATTTTCTGCCACTCTCCATAAAGTTTGTCCTCTAATTCTTTTTTTTTTTTTGAACACTTGTGCATTCTCACTTTTCCCTAGATGGGACCACAAACTTTTAATGGGATTTAGGTAAGGGAATTGAGCGCCACTTCATCACTGTAATCATTTTTTTTTTCAAACGAATCCATTGAAACGTTTGATGTGTGGCATAAGGCATTGTCATGTTGGAAGATTACATCACTTGAAATGTTATTAAATATTTTAGTCAAAGAGTTTTGGTAAATATGGTGCAGCATGTTATGATAAATTGTGGAGTTCATTCTGCCCTCACATGCGAACAATGTTGCAGTTCCTGGATTGCGATTAAACTCTCTTATTGCGTTTCGCGAGCTGGCAGAGCTCGAAACGTCAAATCCCAAACCCTGCAAGAATGGAAGGAAAAGATCAGGAACAAAATAAAGAAGTTAAATCGCAATTCAGAGATTCTGCAATCTGTCATGAATAATGTTTTGGAAAGAGCATAAATATGCGAAGCGGAAAACGTAATAACGGCCCTCGTAATAAGATTATCATATATTTCGTAATGTGCATATAGTACGGTAGAATGAGTCTGTTTGTTGATGTTATGTTACTATTTCTAATCAGATATATTTCCGTACTAAAGGGGGCTTGATGATAAAAACGTTAAAAAACGAATTAAATGTTAATTAGAATTGAATTAAACTTGTGCGAATCATACTTTTAATGAAACTAAGATTAGAAGTGATTATTTGCGTAGGAATTTCGTAAAAGGAGAAAGATAATGTAACGAAATGCTGAAATGAAACCTTGATGTTTTTTTAGAGGAGGGTATGGTAAAATAAAATGTTGGTGAATAATGAGAGAGCATTATTAGATTTTTACGACTGAATAAAATATAATCCTATGCGCTATAAGGATTTGGGAAAGTCAGTTTAATCGGAATTAATATAATAAATATGATTCAACAGAAACGACTTATTTTTCGCAAGCAACGATCAAGTACTGGAAAATGGGGGAAACAATTTTATCAATATAGTAGATTAGTATTTGAAGTAATGGGTGTATTTTACTTTTGTTATGTCTACAAAATATAGTTTTGCTGCTACACGACTAATCGTGTGTGTGTGTGTGAGAATGTATGCGCGCATGTGTCTATGCGTGCAAGTGAGGATGTATATTTAAGTACTTGTTATCTGTTTTCGCCCTCAAGTGGCAAATGGCTTCTTGACAGTTTCGGCATGTCATGACTTCTGGACGAGTACCGTTTTTATGAAAATGCAAATAAATCTGTTTATATTTATTTAAAACATTTTTAGTGCTCTTTTACGACACAAATATTTATTCGTCACTTGTCATATTCAAAACTTGTTCTATTTCTGTTTCATGAAACCGACGACACTTATTTATTGTCTCCTGATCTTTTAGCCCGAATTTGGCCTCACCATTCGATGCGTTCATTCTATTGCGCACCAGAGCAAGCATTCTTTCCATGTCTGTCATAACAACAGTGGTCGGTTACAAGGACACGAGAGCTAATTTTGACTCAATCGCATCAATAGCTGCTAGGCAAATGACTACTGCCATCAGCTAACTTAAGCGATCTCTTAATGCCATAAAATATCCTTTGATATGTAACAATGTAACATTCCATGTTAGTTTGTCTCTTTTTCCATTTATCTATCTATCTATCTATCCATCTCTCTCTCTCTCTCTCTCTCTCTCTATATATATATATATACATGCATACATATATATATATATATATATATATATATATATATATATATATATATATATATATATATATATAGTAACTTATAAAATATATATGGCGATTAAGCTACACTGAATATTCGGCGTTTCACCATGTGAGTAAATGAAGTAGTTATATATATATATATATATAAAGATTGTTTGAATTGTGCATTTTTTAATTAAATTTCACAATGTGTTAGTCAGACTCTCTCTCTCTCTCTCTCTCTCTATATATATATATATATATATATATGTATATATATATATATATATTTATATATATATTCATATATGTGTGTGTATAACGATAATACTTTTATAGATATTAACAATTATTTTTATATTTACTGACACTAGTGCTTACGAAATCATCTGTGTAAGAAGTGTCAATCACAGTCGAACCTAGTCACTAAGTCAATCATGAATTCGTAAACTAACATTCTACCTGAAAACTACCAACAAATAACACGGGAATTGAGAGAAATTAAACGCCTATAAATGCTAAGGCGGTGGGCATCTATAATAAACAGTCAGGATGTATTGCATAAATATTGCGTTTTTTGGGGGGGCTTAGTTTGATCGCTTTTTCCTTATTCACTAAAGAGATCAACTTTATTTTCTTTAATGATAATCTATATAATTATTAAACTGTGGCCATTGTTGGCTTGCATCTTGTTCTCGACGATCGGGCGATTCAATTTTTTAAAAGAAAATGACAGGTTGATTTATATATATATATATATATATATATATATATATATATATATATATATATATATATATATATATATATATATTGTTTCACAAAATCAAGACAACAAAGATCGGATTAATAGAAATAGGTTGTGTACTTTTATTATACGTTACAATCGTTTCGTGACAGTTTGGACAATTTCAAATTTCATATCGTTCGAAAATATACACAAAAACGGCTTCTTTTCAGACGTTAAGAAAACACTATTTAATGAACAATGTGGAATTCATTTTCCTTTTAAGGACACCTGTGTCCTGTAATAAAAATTTATCTAAATTTATCCATCTATCTATCTATCTATCTATCTATCTATATCTATATCTATATCTATCTATCTATCTATATATATATATATATATATATATATATATATATATATATATATATATATATATATATATATATATAGGTTGTCCAGTGAAGGCACTGAAGAATTTGAACATAAATAGATTTTTTATTTTTGATATCTTTCTTTTTAATTTCCGCGAGCTGGTAGAACGCGGAACGTCAAACCCAAAACTCTGCAAGAATTGAAAGAAAAACATCAGAAACGAAATAAGGGAATTTAACGGTATAGTATGACGTGACCGTCCCAGGGAGCGATTGGGTTCCCC
>NC_136501.1:21804944-21844944 GCF_053919585.1 Euprymna scolopes
GCAGATATTGTAAATTATCACACCTGTATTAATCTGAGTTAGTTTATGGTTATGCGGTGAAATTCACTCATTTTTATTAAAATATTTCTAAAACCTATTATGCTGGCCTCATGTTTAAATCCGGGTATAATTTTTCATTCAAGACAGTTTTGTACTTATAAATGTTTACTAGCTGGACGCCCGACGTTTCCCGGCCGTAGAATACGCTTAAACATGATATTTTAATTTATGCAGATTGTGTATGTATTATTATAGAATCAATCAATCAATCAATTATTATATATTACAAGTAATAATTTGCCCCGTGGACTAAAAAATTAAAAAAATAATAATGATAATGTCGTTCATCTATGTTTGTTTACAAAATCACGTCAACTGATATTTGGGCTTGGCGATGAATGTCCTGGAAAGTCACTTCTGATTTATGTTTAGTTTTAAAATATGCAAAAGAAGAAATGATTTGCGGCGATTTTGAATAGCACCTCTTCTTTTATCGCAAATTGAACTCATTAATAAGAAAAAATTGAAATATAATGGTGAGGTTCACTCGGGCTTGAACAGATCATTCGATATGCAGTCGAATGCTCTATCACTGAGTTATATTTCCAGATGTCAATATTTTTTTTAAGAATAAATGATTTACTAAGATTCTATTATCCCCCCTTTTGCCGGTGTAAGGTAAAATAATCCCTTGTGAAATATTATAGTTTATCTATACAAAAGAAAGGCTATTTTTAAAATTGGATTTTTTCGATTTTCGATACTTATCGGATGAATTTCTGTACAAACATATCTAAGAACACTGCCAAACATATAACTTACTTCTGTGTGAAATTTGCAAAAGGTAAGCTAAGCCGTTTAGGAATCCATGAGGGGGAAACTCACACACAAAGTGACTTTTATATCAATATACATTGAATAAAATATTTATTCAAAACAATTAAATCCGTACTTATAAATATTTATTATAAAACAATTAATTTTGTACTTATAAATATTCATTCAACACAATTAATTTCGTACTTATAAATATTTATTCAATACAATTAATTTCGTACTTATAAATGTTTATTCAAAACAATTACTTCCGTACTTATAAATATTCATTCAAAACAATTAACTTCGTACTTATAAATATGTATTCAATACAATTAATTTCGTATTTATAAATGTTTATTCAAAACAATTAATTCCGTACTTATAAATATTCATTCAAAACAATTAACTTCGTACTTATATAACTTAAAAATGTACGCTTTCGTTTTAGTCCTAATTCATATTCTTCATATAATAATTATTTGTTAAAAATCGACCCAAACTTTTTAAAATAATATTATATATATTAAAAAAAAATGTAAACTGTAGTCAGAAATGAATCTTAATTCGATAGGGTAGTAGAAAATGTGATAGCATTTCTTCATGGCAGCTCACTGGAAATGATCCGATGAGATTTGTTGTTGTTGTTGTTGTTGTTGTTGTTGTTGTTGTTGGAAATTATTTGGAGGGTTAATTTCTGACCTGTATAGCGTAGGCAAAAACTTTTTTCCTCATTTGCTTTGGATAAATGTAAATAAAGTCAATTATTGCATTCAAACATATATTTTTTAAAAAAATACAAAAAAGATACTTAGTCGGTATTCCAAAAAACGGTCATTTTGGAAAAAGTTTTTTTTTTTTCAGAAAGTCAGTAGAAGGGAATTTCTCTGGTAACAGAGTGTAGTTACTGTTCCTTTTTTCTTGTTTAAGTAATATTTTTAAGAGTTCCTTTTGTTGAAGTTTTTTTTTTGTTGAAGTTGTTTTTTTGTTGAAGTTTTTTGTTGAAGTTTTTTTGTTGAAGTTGTTTTTTGTTGAAGTTTTTTTTTGCTGAAGTTTTTTTGTGAAGTTCTTTTTTGTTTTAGTTCTTTTTTTGTTGAAGTTTTTTTGTTGAAGATTTTTTTTGTTGAAGTTTTTTTGTTGAAGTTTTTTTTGTTGAAGTTTTTTTGTTGAAGTTTTTTGTGAAGTTCTTTTTTTATTGAAGTTCTTTTTTTGTTGAAGTTTTTTTGTTGAATTTTTTTGTTGAAGTTGTTTTTAAGTTGAAGTTTTTTTTTTGTTGAAGTTTTTTTTGTTGAAGTTTTTTTTTTGTTGAAGTTTTTTTTTGTTGAAGTTTTTTTTTTGTTGAAGTTTTTTTTTTTGTAGAAGTTTTTTTTGTTGAAGTTCTTTTTTTTGTAAAGATTGATGCCGACTTTAAGGGTCGCTCTTAAGTGTGCAAAAATACTCATTTATACAAATTAGAATACTTCCAACAGTTCTTTCTGAATTTTACGTATTACATCGTCATGCATGCAGTTCCTTTTGAAAACTTTCTGTGTGTTTTTTTTGGGGGGGTCAAATATTAATTTTCCCCCAGTAAACGTAACAGATCTGTAAAATGTACCGAAGTTTTGTTTTGTTTTAAATAATTGGCAGTATGAATAAAATCATGGACTATTGAACATAGCAAAATTGTTATATATATATATATATATATATATATATATATATATATATATATCTGTGTGTATAAATATATATATACATAACAATTTCGAATATATATATATATATATATATATATATATATATATATATATACATATATATATACAGGGTGAGACAAAAGTGGGTGGACACCATTTTGAATAAGTTCATTTTTATCGATTATATTAATGCAATTCTTTTTAAAAAGGATGAATTACTAAAACCTTTCCTAAATTTAACTTAATATCGACTGCTAAAAAGAAACCGACGAGGCGAGAGCAGGAAGAGTGTAACAAGAAAAGCAACAGAGATGGTGACTTATTTAGTGCTTGTTCTTTCTATCTTTCTCTCTTTTTCTTTCTCTCTTTCTTCCTATATTTCTCTATCTCTTTCTTTCACACTCCCCTTTCTTTCTCATTTTTTTTTCTCACTAGCGACGGCAAATTTGTCTGTTTTTATTGTTTTTCAATCCAATGATTGCTTTGATCACGTGTTCTTTTCTGTCATTATCTTTTTCGCCATTTTGTTTTTCAGATTTCGGTTTTAAAAAGAGCCACGGCACACGTGCACACATACCATCTTTCAGATGAATTGAATTCTACTGTCTTTTCATTTTTACGCACTTCTTTTAAAGAAAAACTAATCTTCTATACTCCTATAAATTCGTTTTCTTTTTGTGTGTATTGATATTCATATTAAAAACCCTCTTTTCTATTTATTTAAAAAGAAAATACAATTTTCTTATACATAGATCGCGCAATTGCATTCATCTGCAAAAGCTAATATCTAACTAATATACATATTCTTTTAAACATTCATTTTAATTAATCCACTATTAATTTTTTCGGTTTTCTAATATGATGATTCTCTTTAGTTAACTATTACGTGTAATTATATTCATGCAGATATTCTACATGATTTATACTTGTGTAATATTTGCGTAAAAAGTGTATAGTAAACACAAAATTGTTTCCATATATATTCATGTATACGTATATATTTTTGTTTAATCTATCTATATATCTATCTATCTATATTTCTATAAAAGTGAACGTGTCTGTGTGTCTGTCTGTGTGTCTGTCTGTGTACATTTCCCTACGCAATAACTCTGTCAATTTTTAGTCTACAGACTCGAAATTTGATATACAGGCTACTGAGATTTGGGAAAATCTATGTGATCGGGTTTCGGCCAGAAATTTGGCTGTTAAGGGGTAAAAGTTCAACGATTTGATCTTTGAGAACTCTACCAAACACCTCCGACAATTTTGGGTCTAAACACTTGAAATTTTAAATATATGTTCCTTGGACATGGATATAACATAATAACTTGATTTGAGTCAAAAATAATAAATGTTAAGGGGCATAATAGGAGTCAAAGTTAAAAAAATTGACCGTTTTTTGTTTCTTTTTTTTTTTTTTGCTCAGCATACACCTCAAAACTCCCGGGCAACCCCGGGCACCCATGCTAGTTTATAATAAAATTACTGAAATGTTACTTTTTATTAATTTCCCGAATGTTTTCGTCAAGTTTAGATGAAAAAAATAATTAAAATGTTTAATACATAAAATTATAAAATGTTAAATATATTAAAATTGTAAATTTTAAATTTTCAATATATTTAAATTAAAAATGCGTAATATAGTAAAATAAAAAATGTTTAATACATGCAAAATTGAAATGTTTTATATATTTTAACTTGAAATGTTGATAACACAAAAAGTTTAAATGTTTAACCTATAAAAATTTGAAATGTATCATGTATTAAAATTTGAAATGTATCATGTATTAAAATTTGAAATGTATCATGTATTAAAATTTGAAATGTATCATGTATTAAAATTTGAAATGTTTTATATATTAAAATTAAAAATCAAAAATATATTAATATTTGAAATGTTTAATATATTAAAATTTAAAATATTTTATATACAAAAATTTGAAATGTTTAATATATTAAAATTTGAAATGTTTAATATATTAAAATTTAAACTGCTTTATATATTTACATTTAAAATGTTTTATATTAAAAGTTGAAATGTTTAATATATTAAAATTTAAAATATGTTATATATTAACATATAAAATAAATTTAATATATGACACATTTTAAATGTGTAATACATTAAATTTTAAACTCTTTTATATATTAAAATTTGAAATGTTTATAACATGAAAAGTTTAAATATTTAATTTATTAAAATTTGAAATGTTTAAAATTTAAAATGTTTAATATATTAAAATTAAAAACGTTTAATATATTAAAATTTAAAATTTTTAATACATTAAAAATTTAAAATCTTTAATATATTAAAATTTGAAATATTTATAACATTAAAAGTTTGAATGTTTTATATATTAAAATTTGAAATGTTTAAAATTCAAAATGTTTAATATATTAAAATTTAAAATGTTTAATATATTAAAATTTAAAATGTTTAATATATTAAAATTGAAAACGTTTTATATATTAAAATTTAAAATCTTTAATACATTAAAAATGAAAAATATTTAATATATTAAAATTTTAAATATTTATAACATTAAAAGTTTGAATGTTTAATATATTAAAATTTGAAATGTTTAATATATTAAAATTTGAATTGTTTAATATATTTAAATTTCAAATGTTTAATATATGAAATTTCAAATGTTTTATACATTAAAATTCCAAATGGTTTATATATTAAAATTTTAAATGTTAAATATATTTCAATTTGGTCAGAAAAGAATTTGAGAATTGATAATTATCTGATAAAAGCAAATAATATAATCAAGGGTTCTTTATTTTAGAATCAAAGTGTTCTGTTTGCAACGTCGTTTGCGACGTATATTTGCAAACGTATTGTAATTTGAACGATTCTATTAATATTTCTAATAAAACTATTTTCGGTAAAATATTTGAAAATTCTCTTTTGTTGTTGTTGTTGTTGTTGTTGTTGTTGTTGTTGTTGCTGTTGTTGTTGTTGTTGTTAAATTCCAATAAAATATTTGAGCATCTAAAATGTCTAAAGAATTCCTACAAAAGATGAGGCAACATTTTATGCGAACACTTGAAGAGTCGCATGTCCGCTTGAAAGTCGATTCCGTTTAAACTTATCAGATTCGTCAGACTTTGTTATCTTAACCTTTGACACTCTGAAATGAAATACTGCAAAAATGCTCTTATCTCCAGAAATTCGGACGTTTCTTCCCCCCCCCCTCTCTCTCTCTCTCTCATTCTCTCTCTCTCTCTCTCTCTCTCTCTCTTTCTCTCTATCGTGAACGCCTGTTAATCGTTCCTTGGAAAAAAAATAAGGAATACTGTTATTTACTTCCTTCCCAAATGCAGGAAGACGTGACACAAGGTCGGAAGGCGGGAAGAGCCCAGCCAGTGTCCCAAAATGAGGAGCACTCCGGCCTATTAAAAATCTTAGATCTGATGCTTCTCTTATTTTGTCCTTTAGTCCTCACTTTCCAGTAGTGATATTTCTAACAAAGAGAGAAAAATTGCTGTTTTCTGCGTCAGAATCAATTTCATCTAACACTTATTTAAAAAAAAAAATTTTTATTACATTTTCACCCCAAACAAGGCACATTGCCACTTTGTTGTAGGGGGGCTACTATCAGAGACATAGTCATCAGGGCTACTGTGTAAGGAGTTGGGCAGCAAGATGTCGGTTCACGTTACACTTGAACTTCTGCATGTCAGTACAGTTGGTGTGGGAAGCAGGGACGCGGAAGGGAATTCCAAAGTCTAGCTGTTCTGGGGAACAAACTACTTGAGTAGAAGGCTTTCTTACATCTAGGGGTCTCTACTGTGAAGGGTTGGGATTTAGCTGCTTGTCGGGTTTGTCGGGGGTATGTACGTCGAGGGGGCACAAGTGCTTGCAGTTCGTCAGAGCATTCACTGTTAAAGTACTTGTATAATAGGCAGAGGGATGCAATATTTCGTCGATGGGAAAGAGGCTGGAGTTTAGATTACAGTTCAGGATCTATCAAATTGGCGACTCTCTTTTGAACCTTGTCTAGGAGCGAGAGACTAGTGCAGATGCACCAGCCCAAATATGACAACAATACTCCATACATGAGCGAATGGTGGCCTTATAGAGGTATAGGATACTTTCGGGTGTTAGTATCTTTCTAGCACGATAGAGAGAACCTACCTTCTTCGCAGGGATCCTGGCAATACTCTCACTGTAATTGTTCCAACTCATGTTTCCTGTGAACGTTAGGCGGGGGAGTTTAAAAGATGTACTTTCAGATAAAGTCACATTGGCCATTGCTATTGGTGGTAGAGAAGGTTTCTTGTAATTATTGACGGAAACAAGTTTAGTCTTGGCAGCATTGAATGTGACCATCCATTTTTGTCCCCATTCCACTACAGATCGGAGGTCATCCTCTAGTGTTTCTGCCATTTCTTTAGATATGTGTTCATTTGTTTTTCTGTCGTGTCTGTTATAGAGCGTGGTGTCGTTAGCATACATACCCATCTCACAGACAATTTTGTTAGGGAGGTCATTTATGAATATTAGGAACTATAGAGGTCCAAGGATAGACTCCTGAGGCAATCCCGCATTTATATCATATTGTTTAGATGTACGACCGTCGAGGACAACCTGAATTTTTCTCTTATCTAAGAAGGATTTAATTATGTTATGTATTCTTCCAGTGATACCGTATGATCTGATTTTCTTGAGAAGATCTTCATGCCATACCCTGTCAAAAGCCTTAGATATATCTATATCTACCGCTCTACCCTCCCCCGCTTTGTCCAGTGAATGGTATATACGCTACAGTTAGGATGTTTGCTGTGGATCGGGCTTGCCTAAATCCATATTGTTGGTTAGTCAAAAGTTTAGCATCTGTAATCCTTGGCAATTTTTTGACATTGACTTAATATTTTTTAGCTCCTTACATCAAGTGGCTTTATGCCTTGTATGGAGCGATTTCCATAAAAAAAGATTTCTGAGGAAGATCTAATCTGGATAGTATAAGTAGATGTGTGTGGAACGAAACTTTGTTGGTATGGTCACATTGAAAGATTGAATAAGTGTTTATAGATTAGTATATGCAGAACAGAGGTAACAAGTTCAGTTGACAGAGAGGCCAACAGCAATACGGGGTGGAACAATAAAATTATGACCCAGAATAGAAAACACTATTCGATTTCCGTTTGATGAAAACCGTTGTTTTTTTCGGGGGGGGGGCTTTTTCTTTTTTTTTTTTTTTTTTGTTGCAGACCATCTAATAATTGTGTACAAATCCCAAGAGCAATAGGAGCCTTCCATCATTTCTGAAATTGACACAGTGTTCAATGAGCGAGATCAGATAAGCGCCTCTGTACTACTTATGCTCTGTACCAAATCGCCTCTGTACTACTTATGCTCTGTACCAAATCCAAGTTATGACAACAAGACCATTGCCAGTACCATGAAAATCCAAATCCTGACGGGTCAACATTTGAGGACACAGTTCAACGAGGTTTCCGCCCACGGTCATGGTCTTTGGTATGGTTTCAAGCGATGGCACATAATGCCACCTCACATCTTCGAAATCGGCTTGAAAATCAACACAAAAGTTCTGAAGAGTATGGTGATCCCCTGGTGCAATCAGGTGGCCGTTGGCAGACCCTGAGTGGGGCAGCAGGACTCGGCGTTAGCTCACAAGACCAAAGAGACTCAGGCTTGATTTCAGAAGGAGTGCTACGACTTTGTACTCTTCTCCCACTGCCTCCTTCTCCCTCGACCTAAAGCCGTTTGGTCATACGTCGAGAACACCACCAACATGACCTACCACAACATTAAAGCCAGCCTGATCGTCGCTATCCGCCAAGTATTCGCCAAGCTCTCATCAGTACTTGTGAAAAAGGAATGCTCCCAGTTCCGGACCCGTATCGAGGCGGTGGTTGAGGCTAAAGGCGGCTACACTGAATAGATTTCAGCTCTTCTACATAATAAAGTTACCTGAATTGTTTTTTTTTTTTCATAAATCTTTTAAAATAAAGTAATGCTGTTTTCTTTAGGAGGACAATTTTATCGTCTCATCCTGTATGAGAGATAGTGATAAGTATAGATTTAAGAGAAAGAGGGATAAATAAATACCTGGCCAGAGATGGGTGAGTTTGAAAGTCAGTTTCTAAAAGCCATCCAACTCATGCCAGCATATAAAACCGATGTTAAATCGGTGGTGGTGGTGGTGGTGGTGGTAATGATGATGACGCCGACGACGACGCCTATATTTAATGTTTTATACGACATATTTCAGTACATTTCGTAGTCGTACGAACATTTTAGTGAGACTGGCCTACGAGTCGAGAATGGTCGGAGCGCCGCATATGAAGAGTGGGGAGACTAAGAGCGGATGCCTGCGTGAGGGTTATGGGAAGGGGCTGCGTTGATGCCATTCCGTTTGTTGTAATCACGAACATTGCACTGAGCCGATGACGTCATCAAATTAGTGAACGACTTGTTAATAAAGGGGATTAATAAGTTCTCAACTGCTGACGTAATAAAAGAGCGGGTGGAAGCAAACAAGCTTAATTAATTGATTCTAATATTGTTTGATGGAGTGGACGTCGGATGAATGAGCCGTTATGAAATGTCATCAGCGCAGAAATAGACACACACGCATACGCATTTATCTTTTAAATATAGATTCACACTTACACATATGTAGATTAGCAGATATGTCCATACATTTATACATGTCCACATGAACGCAGGCACACTGAGGTTGCTTTCACGCAGAGAATTTTTTCTCGGCTGGGTCAATTGTACATTGCGTCACATCCCAAAATTAAGTTTTGAAGGTGTTGGATATCCTTCGACTTAAAAGCTATCCTCGTTTTTAACTTTACCCTCGTAAGGAGGCAATTATATTCCGTTCTATCTCCTCTGGGATCCTCTGACCACTCCGTTATAACAGTTAAGATAAAAATGAAATGTTATAAGTCTCCAGACGTATCTCTCAACCGTATTGTATATCAATACTCTATGGCTGACTGGGACAGCTTCCGTACATTCATATCTGACCTACCTCTGCATTCCATGCCTAAAAAGGATGTGTCCTCTATAGTATCAGACCTGACCGAATGGCTAATTGTAGGGATAGATCGATTCATACCATCAAAAAAATTATAACAAAAACCTAACAGCCAGCCATGGTTCTCCCCTGAATGTGCTGCTGCCATCGCGCACAGAAATCACTTTTTCCATAGCTACCAACATAATAGATGTACTGAGATTAAAGCTGCTTTCAGGACTGCCAACAACCACTGTAAAAGAGTAATAAAACATGCAAGAGAGCTATATGCTCAGTCTTTTAAATCCAAAGTAGCTGAGCAGCGGCTTGGTTCCCACCAGTTCTGGCAAATAGCAAACAGGATATTGAACAGAAGCATGCGTTCTATCCCAACTATCATCAATGGAACTGCGGTCATCTTGTCAGCATCAGACAAGGCCAGACTATTTGCAAAGAACTTTGCAGCTAATTCTACCCAATGCGACAATGACCATCAACTCCCTGTATTTCCTCCTATAACAGACAACACTCTATGCAACATACAAATATCTGTGCGTGAGGTCGCCAAGCTAATCAAGAACCTTGATTCCAGTAAAGCAACTGGCCCTGATGGCATTTCAGTTATAGTGCTGAAAAAACTCCAACCAGAACTTGTCCCCATACTTACAAAACTGTTTAAGCATTGCCTTAAGGAGAAGTGCTTTCCAACACCCTGGAAAACCTCATCAGTATACCCTGTATTTAAAAATTCAGGTGAAAAGTCGTCTCCCTCTCAGTACAGACCAATAAGTATCCTGCGTGTCATGAGTAAGTTGTTGGAATCCATATTAAATAAAGAAGTAATCAACCACATCAACAGAAACAACCTTCTTAGTGACACGCAATATGGTTTCCGCTCTGCAAGATCTACAGCAGATGTGCTAACGGTTATATCACATAGGATTAGTGAATCTCTTGACAAAGGTTTCCTTTCCAGGGCAATTGCTCTTGACATATCGAAGCCTTCGATAAGGTATTACATAAAGGCCTACTTCACAAGATTTCCAGCTAGGTATTACTGGAAATGTTTTCTCAATCATTAAATCATTTCTCTCTGATAGGTTCATAAGAGTAGTGGTTGATGGGCAGAAATCAGAGGCCTGCAGTATTAATGCTGGAGTCCCTCAGGAGTCCATCTTGGGCCAACTCTCTCCCTGATCTACATCAATGATCTCCCAAAACACATACTTAAATCATTCGTTGACATCTATGCTGATGACACGACAATCTATGGCAACACATCAAAGGCCGTAAATGACAAAGTTCTCTCTAATTCTCTCCCCTCTGATCTTGAGCACGTTGTACATTTAATGCATCTAAAACCAAGCTCCTATCTTTACATCATCAACGCTCTGATCTCCATCTGGCATGCATTGAAACGGATGGCTCTCGTCTTGTGGAGGCTCCATGTTTTGACAAGCTTCTGATCTGAAATGGAACACGTACACCAAGTCTGTTGCCAAGGACGCTGGGAAAATGGTGGGATCCTTCTACCGCTCCAGAAGATATCTCACTACTGATGAAATTCTCTATCTGTATAAAAGCCAAGTACGTCCAAGGATGGAGTACTGCTGCCACACCTGTGCAGGAGCTGCTAAAAACAGCCTATCCTGCCTTGACAGAGTAGAAAATAGACAACGTGGTTTAGTGGGGAATGCCTTTTCTCTTCCCTGCAACCTCTCTCCCACAGAAGAGACGTTGCGAGCCTGTCTTTGTTTTATCGTTATTTCCATGGCAGTTGCTCGTCTGAGTTTCAATCCCTCTTACCCCCTCGCCAATCTTTTACGAGGAACACCCGTCTGGCTGAAACTACTGTCAATAATTTTCCCCACTCTTTATCTGTGCCTAAATCCAAACGTAGATCCCATGAGCAAAGCTTCTTTTTTAGAACTGCACGCCAGTGGAACTCTCTGCTGCTTGCCTGTTTCCCACCTGACTACAACTTGTGCGTCTTCAAGTCCAACATAAACAAACTCCTGACAAACCGCCCACTTAATTAAGACACTAACAAAACCCCTAATACTAATGATTACTACAATACTATCTAATTGATTATTGTACACGCAATAACCCTTATCCCTGATTGGCCGTCGGGCCTTGATAAGTGATGACCTCCATGTAAAAAAAAAGAAAAAAAAGCACACGCACACATACTCGTTAAGTGATTGATGAACGCTATGCAAGAGGAACTAATGCTCCCTATCTAAGGTTGAGCATATTGGGAAGTGATCTGCCAATTATCATTAGCGTATGAAGCGATGCTCTTTGTGTAAAGAAATTGAACTTATGTTATTTGGACAATGTCAAAACATTGTTAATTCACTGTCCGCATTGCAGCAGCCAAATAGCGCAACGGTAAGAGCTCCATCGTTTAGGCGGTCGGATTTCGATCCTGGCTTGAGGTAGTTGCTTTCTAGCCGCACTGATGAGCTGTGAAACAGCGAAACAGAACTGTACGTGGATGACTATATATATATATATATATATATATATATATATATATATATATATATATATATATATATATATATTAAAAACAAACGGCTCCGTTCAATCTTGGGAGACTATGGATACACACTTATGGGTGCCTGTGCGTTAAATTATTCTTTCACAATTTCTAACCGCACTTTTCCTGAGCCGCCACTGTTTTAAATCAAGTTGCAAGCATAGATACGGACAGCTGAGAATAATGCTGAGAAAAACGAAGAGCATATACAGAGCCTAACGTTCTCAAATGGTTACACATCTAGTACTGGTCAGGTCCATTTTTGCTTTACTTTGGTAATCTTGCGAGAAACGATGTGTCGTATATATATATATATATATATATATATATATATATATTAGTCTTAATTAAAACATGCATCTAGGAGAATGTAACTATGATGTAAAAACCTGCGTTGTACCGTGTGCTTTGTCTTGTGGCAGTCATCTGCACCGACAAGTATTAGCAGTAATAGCAAAAAGAGTGGTTGGTTCTACACAAAGCCTTCACCACTATGAACAAATCATCTGTTTGGATTTCCGAATAACTTAGTTATTGTGGCGGAACCTAATACGTCGAAATCGACGGAAGAGACTATATATATATATATATATATATATATATATATATATATATATATATATATATATATATATATGTGTGTGTGTGTGTGTGTGTGTGTGTGTGTGTGTGTGTGTGTGTGTAATGATTTTAATACCTACAGACACTTGTGTTTCATCCTTTCAGGAATCATCAGTGCTGGAAGTTACGATTACAGCTGTTCTTTACATAGGTACCCGGCCACGAAGCCATATCTGACTCCATTAGCAAGAAACAAATCGCACGGTCAGTGTTAATCGTGAGAAATACACTTGGATTTCATATGTGTGTGTGTGTGTGTGTGTGTGTGTGTGTGTGTGTGTGTGTGTGTGTGTGTGTGTGTGTGTGTGTGTGTGTGTGTGTGTGTGTGTGAATGGACACTCCCACTGACTTCCATGTATGAGATTCACAAAACAGCTAAGTTGTACGAAATCCGGTTGTAATATTTTTGTTAGCACACTTTGTTAATATGCACACTTTTTGGAAACAACGATGCACTCATTTGGGTAGACCTCAGTTTTATTTCTATGTGCATGTTTTAACGAAGACTGACTGCATACTACCTTTGACATGTCTACGTCCTGAGGAATACATACACTACCTAATATTCCCAAATGGTCACCTATCGTTGTTTAACTTCGGTGATCTAGTAACATGTGTGGCAACGTGATTATGCTATATATATATATATATATATATATATATATATATATATATATATACTTGTTTATTGTTATATAAACATGCTCACATCCCGCTGCTACAAACAGCCACTTGTTTCAATCAAACAACAGATATCATCAGGCAGCGATTTGACTATTCAAATGTTCAATGATAATGGATTTTTATTTTAGGTAGGAACTCTTTAAAAGTTGGAGTTAAAAAACCTTAAAACACAGAACATTAATTATAAGATTAAAGAGGGAGGAGCAATCTAAATAAAATTAAAAAATGATAATGGAGAGAGAATGATTAAGAGGAGAAAAAAGATATAGAGAAAGCAAATAAATAGAGAAAGAAAATAGAAAAAAATATAATATGGAGAAGGAAAAGAAAAAATATATAAAGGGTTATTATAAAGAAAACAGGGGCTAGAAGAGAAAAGAAAGAATGATGAAGTATAGTTAAAGAGAGAAAAAGAGAAAGTAAGAATTAATAGGAAGGGAAGCTTAAAATGTTGAGAGGATATAGAAAAAGAAAAAGAAAAAGAAAAAGATCTGCGTGTCAACCAATTTATGAACAATTATACATTTCAGTAACGAGACACGTTATTACAACACAAACAGAAAATACAATCTTAGCGTTAGAAGTGTACATGTCAAAAGTGACAGCGAATGTAACCAACCAACATATTTATCATCTCACATACGTTCACGAGTAATATCAACGCAGTTCAAACATACGTCTACAATTAATTAAGCCCTTTATACTAAATGATATAAGTTTAAAGTTTTCGCGGTTTTCTTAAATAAATATATAAAAAAATAATGATAAAACAATATTAAAATTATTAATAATAATAATAATAATAATAGTAATAATAAAAATAATAGTAATAATAATAATATTGATAATAATAATAATAATAATAATAATAATAATAATAATAATAATAATAATAATAATAATAAAACAGAATAAAACAGAATAAAATTAATATTTATTATCTTTTTAATATAACATATTAAGCCATAAGAGGGGGTTGAAGAAAGTAAATAGGACTAATAAGTACTAATATTTATGCATATAAAAAGAATACAATACATATATATATGCATACATATGTACATATATATATGTATATATATATATATATATATATATATACTGTATTCTTTTTATACAATACATATATATACATATACATACATATATATATGTATATATATGTATTGTATTCTTTTTATACAATACATATATATACATATATATACATATATATATGTATATATATATATATATTGTATTCTTTTTATATACATAAATATTAGTACTTATTAGTCCTATTTACTTTCTTCAACCCCCTCTTATGGCTTAATATGTTATATTAAAAAGATAATAAATATTAATTTTATTCTGTTTTATTATTATTATTATTATTTTTATTATTATTATTGTTATTAATATTATTATTATTATTATTATTATTATTATTATTAATTTTTTTTTTTATTTAAAAGTATCAGAACAACGACACCAGCTACAATGATCGCAGGACATAAGATTTTACCGTTAGGAATAACGTGATTCCATCGAAATGTCCAAGCTGTTTCGGCTTGTCAAGCCTTCGGACACCAAATAAAACTTTCTGAAGTTCTGAATATATACTTTTTTATTTGTGGTTGAAAAAAAAATTTTTTTAATGGAATTTGAAATTGATATCACATTTTATTAAATGTTGAACTATGAATTTATTGACTGAATTTAATTCACATATTACACCTAATTGAATTTTCTTATTAAATTCATTTTCTTAGGTCTACAAAAATTAATGAATGCAGCCTTACATCTATTTATGTAATATTTAATCGCCTAAATATTTCGTTAAGTAGTATAATCATAAGCGTCCGTTACATTGCAACGAATTAGGTTAGTTTGTTCAGCTTATAACTTCAACATCTACAGAGATTAGAAATGTCTTTACAAAAAACGCACTTATAAGTGTTTATACGGAATAGTAAACTCTTCAAAAAGTAATTAATATAATTAACCTATATGTATATATAGGTTAATTATGATAATTAATATATATATATATATATATATATATATATGGGTTAATTATAATAATTAATATATTTATATATATATCATATAAAGCTGAACGTGTGTCTGTGTGTTTGCGCGTGTGTGTGTGTGTGTCGTCACGAATAGGTTCCTATATGGTTGACTATTTTAAAAAACTGATTACATATAATGATAGATGTATCGAGGATCAGGAGTGGGTATGTTTGATCTGGCAGAACGGTGATTCATAAAAATTGTGGGGTCTGCGTTCGCGCTTGGTCCACAAAGTATGGAAATAAAAAATGAAAAAAAATGTTTACAAGGGTTTTTGATATATATGTACATAAGAATACTTTGATAAGTATGTTTCAACTTAAATAGGGATGGTATAATAAAATTGTGGGGTCTGCGTTTGCGCCTGTACTCCATGGAAATATGACACAAACTTTAACAAAGACTTTTCATATCTATTTGCGTAAGTATACTTTGATAATTATGTTTCAATTTGAAGAAATATAGTATAATAAAATTATGGGGTGTTCGTTCGCGCCTGGTGTCCCTAGAATGTAAATATGTCACAAAGTTTAACAAGGGTTTTTAAAAGGGGTGAGGGTCCACAATAACACCTTAACTTTAACCTTAATTCATGTTAGCTTGTATTTATTTTTTTTAAATTGAATCATATTGTGTCGAATAAATTCACCTCATAAATTCACGTTCTTATTAAAGTGAAAGCCAAAAAAAAGTCGGAACTTTAGACAATTCTCAACACAAATTTTGCATAACTCTGCACGTGCACGTGGCACTCTTTCGAAGATAGATAAATAGATAAATAATAAAAAAAAATAAGAACATTACTTGTTATCGTGTCAAAAGAAGGAAAAATCTTGCTCACGTGATTACGTGTCTTTTTAAAAACATTAGCATAATCTTTTTATTTTTATTTATATATCTGTTTAAGCTTTTTTTGTCAGTCTACTAGAAGGAATTCAGTTGATTGCAACCCTTTCTGCGTGTTCTTTATATTACAATAGTACAGCTCTGAATCTGACGGCACAATACTACACCGTTCAATACTGTAAAATTGAAACGAAGCTGTTCTGCGTGAAAAAAGGCGCCATTTTCTTCTTATTCATATTTATATCGATTCTTTGCTTTTAAAAACTAAAGTAATTATGTATTTACTTTTTTAATATCCCATTTTGCTGTTTCGGATTAAGTAAGTAAAGCTTCATTATTTTTCAAAACTGTTTTTGTTTCTTTGTTTTTCGATATTTCGTCGATATTATTAAGTAAGTATGTTTAGCAAAAGAGCTAACAAACGACTACCCGAAAAAATAAATATACAAGAAATAAATGTTACCATAGTCAATACAAGTTCAGTTCATGTTTTTTTTTATTTTGAAATAGTTTTTAACGCTTTTTCCTTTAAATAATTTCAGCGAACCGAAATTACAACGAAATTTGAGGCGATAACTACTTAAATGAATATTTATATAAACTACACATGCCATAATCGAATATTCCTCAAGCACAAAATAACGGAAAGCATTAAAATATGTTTATAAATATTCCTTACGCTGACGGAACTCTCTTAAATTGTTAACACAGAATGCTCAGGTGCCCCTCCTTCAAACTGAAAACGAGGGTCTCCATTTCAAAGTCGCTGCCATTTTTTGATGTTTTTTTTTAACTGGTTCCTGAATTAAGAAAATCGTTTTACAAACTACTTAAAAATACAAACCAATGAACTTTTCTACCATAAAAGTAACTTTTATTGACTATGGTAACATTTATTTCTTGTATATTTATATTATTATATATATAACATTTTCTATTTGTAAGGAAACATAATTTTTTTGGTCACTCTTAGCTACGAATGGAAACAAAGTTGATATAAAAAAATATATTTTCACGAAAATTATCTTTACTTTCATCATATTTTGCTTAGGGTAAAATTTATGAGTATCAAAACCTATCTCTTTACAACCCCCTCTTATTCATAACCTATCATACTTTCATCAATCACAGTCCATTTTCTGTAGGCTGTTTTTGAACCCATTCAACGATGGGTACTTCTGATAGTATATATATATATATATATATATATATATATATATATATATATATATATATATTCTTCAGAATAAAATTATCCAACAATCAGCTGGTATGAAACTGAACCTCAAATATTTCACGTCATAAAATTTTAAATTCATTGAATGACTAAAATTTTATATAAATAAATAAATAAATATATATATATATATATATATATATATATATATATATATATATATATATATATATTCGTGTTGGGACGATTGTTTGGAATCGGAAAAATAGGAATTTAGTGGATATCGGAGTCGGAAAAATTTGTTCCTATTTTCCGAAGCCAAAAACGATTCCTTTAATTATCTATTTTATTTTATATAATTTTGTTTTGTTTTATTTCATTTTATTTTATTTAATTTTACTTTGAAGTAGGGGGCTACTATCGGGGACATAACTTGCAGCGGTATTATGAAGGGAGATTAGTGGCAAGATGTCTGTTCACATTACACTTGAACTTCTGCATGTCGGTACAGTTGGTAAAGCAGAATCCCAGAAGCGAGTTCCAAAGTTTAGCAGTTCTGAGGACGAAACTATTGGAGTATAAGGCTTTCTTTTCTAGGGAATCTCTACAGTGAAGAGGTAGGATTTAGCTGCTTGTCAGGTTTGTCGGGGGGTGTTCACGTCGAGGGGGTACAAGTGCTTGTAGTTCGTCAGAGCATTTACCATTAAAATACTTGCAGAACAGGCAGAGGGATGCCACATTTCGTCGGCGGGACAGAGGCTGAAGCTTAGATGGCAGTTCAGGACCTATTAGGTTGGCGACTCCCTTTTGAACTCTGTCCAGGATTGAGAAACAAGCAGCAGATGCACCAGCCCAAATGTGACAACAGTATTCCATACATGGGCGAATGGTGGCCTTATAGAGGTGCAGGATACTTTCAGGCGTAGGTAGTTTTCTATCACGGTAGAGAGAGTTCACTTTCTTTGCAGCAGCCTTTGCAATGCTCTCAATTTATCTATTCCGGTTCATGTTCCTTGTAAACGTTAGGCTGAGGAGTTTAAAGGAAGTACTTTCAGGTAATGTGCTCTTGGCTATTGCTATTGGTGGTGGAGATGGTTTCTTGTAATTATTGGAGGAAACAAGCTTAGTCTTGAAAATTTATAGATCATCCTCTCGCACATGTGTTTTGTGCGTTTGAGAAAATATGTGCACATACAACGCGTGTTTTTAGTGTGATCGAGGCAAAGTAAACATTTGATAGTTAAATATTTAGAAATTTATAAAGAATCGGAATCGAAATCAAAATCGGTAATTTTATCGGAATCTGGAATTTAGAGGGGAATCGGTAATTGTATCGGAATCGGTAAAAATAGTAGAATCGTCCTAACACAAGTATATATATATATATATATATATATATATATATATATATATATATATATATATACACACACACACACACACAAGGTGACCCAAAAAAACGGGCCCCAACTATAATTAGGCCCCTTTTCTTAGTGTTTTGTCCGAATGAAATGAAACTTTGGTCATAACTAGTTTATTATATTCAAAACATCACATCAAAACACTAGGGTCTTTGGCCTTTTTTTTCTCCGTTCTACAGCATATCTTCTAGATGGCCTCCATTTAGCTTTTGTTTTTGTTTCTTTTGGGGGGGGGTAGGTCACTCTGTATATATATATATATATATATATATATATATATATATATATATATATATATATATATATATATGCAAAAATCATTCAATAAAATAAATACTACGTCACCCGTCTACGCATGCAAGGAGTAAAATGCAAGTTCGGCGAATACACCCTGGATACGGCTATAGTGGACCAGTTAATAGAAAAATTCACCTCTAGCAAATTGCGTCATGCTTATTTGAAAGAAACGGATTTAACCGTAGAGGAATCACTTCGAAGAGCATTTATATTTGAGTCCACTGAAACACAGGCTGAGCATATAGAAGGGAATTTAAGGGGGGCATTTGGATATCCACCAAATTAAAACCAACTACAAACAACTTAACAGTGCGTATAGAAAAACACCCAGGGGCAACAGCAGTATTTTGAAACCATTGATAAAATGCTACGGTTGTAACGGCTCAGATTGCATACACGGTCAAACAAAATGCCCAGCATTTGGGAAGAAATGTAATTACTGCGGAGAAATGAATCACTTCGAAAAAAAAGTTCTTGAAGAAAAAGAACAAGTAAAGGAAAAGCAAGCATGTCAGACGGACATAACTACGTCCAGCCCGCATCAACGAAACGGAAATCAGACCGTCAGACATAGGTTTTTTAGGTAGATCCTCTTAGTTCAGCAGGGGGCGAACTTTCCACATCGACGATGAACCAATCAAAATATTGATAGATTCTGGAGCAGACATCAACCTCATCGACAGCAAAACATTTAAAGGAATCCTTAAATTACGGCCAAAATTAACATTAAACAAGCTGTACACCAAAACCCTATGAGAATATGCCAATACCACTAAAGGGAGAATTGTTTGCAACGCTAACAAACGGTTCCAAAGGAATATCCCACAAAATATTCGTTACAAAGGCATACCAAGGGGGTAACATATTAAGAAAACGCGCCAGCATCGAATTAGGGTTTATTAGCACCCCACAGGTGAAAGTAATTACTAAAAATAATATCCCAAAATCAACAAAAGAAATTCTCCAGCAGAACTTACCCTCACTAGAAGTATTAAGAAGAATGAAAAACTTTCAATTTAAAATTAGAATAGATGATAATATTACACCGGTAGCACAACCACCAAGACGGACACCATTTCCTATCCAACAAGCAGTAGAGGGAAAAACCAGGGAAATGCTAGAGAATGATATTATTGAACGAGTGGAAGGACCCACTCCGTGGGTCTCACCATTAGTAACAGTGCCAAAACCAAACGGAGAAATTAGATGTGCCAACATACGCTTGGCAAACAAAGCAGTAAAACGCACTCACTATCAAATATCAACAATTGAACAGCTACTGATTGAAATCGGTAACGCAAACATTTTCTCAAAAATCAATCTAAACTCCAACTATTACCAAATAGAACTGGATCCAGAGTCTAAGGACATCACTACTTTTTCATGCAAGTCCGGGATCTACAGGTACAAGGTGCTGGTTATGGGCATTACATCTGCAGCCGAAGAAGGGCAGCGATTTTTTCAACAAATACTCCAGAAAATCCCAAACAGCTGTCATGAGGCCGACGACATTCTAATCTCGGGAAAAGACACAAAAGAACATAAGACCCTAGATATGGTGTTGCAGACATTGGGAGAAAACAACCTTACACTCACACAGCACAAAAGCATATTCCATAGTGAAGAAATCGAGTTCCATGGGTTTATCGTGTTCAACACGGGGATCAGACCAACTGATTCTAAGATAAAAGTAATAAAGAATTTTAAAAGACCTGAAAATGTCCAGGATATACGAAGCTTCTTGGGTCTAATAAATTACCTCGGAAAGTTTATTCCCCGACTGGCGACACTTAGTGAACCATTAAAAAGGTTGACGCGGGCAAACACAGAATAGCGATGGAGAAAGGAAAAGGATTCTTGCTTCCTTAAACTGAAGACTACCATAATCCAAAGAAACCGATCATGCATTTTCATCCCAAACTTGAAATATGAGTCATAGTAGATGCCAGTCCCGTAGAACTAGGAGCGATACTCTGCCAAAACAAAAAAAGGCATACACTCCCATCAGCCACGCGTCGAGAACCCTAACAGAGGACGAATGCCGTTACTGCCAATTAGAAAAAGAAGTGCTAGCAATCGTGTGGGCTTGCGAAAAATTCCATTTTTATCTCTATGGGAAAAACTTTCTTATAATAACCGAAGGGTTTATCAACATCGTTGTGCCAAATAGCATCCCTAAATCTATTACCTTATCGGAAATAATGGATGGATCTCAACGGGATCCAACTATCATAGCACTGGAAAAGGCCATACAACAGGATGACTGGAACAAACGGCGCATAATTATGCGTGGAGCCAGAATCATCATACTCAAAAACCTACGGAAGCGGATCTTGAGTTTGGCACATGAAACGCACCTGGGTATAATGAAAATAAAAGCGCTGCTTAGAACTAAAGTATGGTGGCATAGAGGCCACCATAAGCCGGTGTATTCCGTGCACAACCTTAGACCCTAAGAGGAATCACTGTCCACTTCATATCGCCGAAATGAAAGGCCCTTGGGAAGTTCTCCGCGTTGACATATGTGGGCCTTTCCCCAGCTGGAATTACGTAATTGGAAAAGTGGATGCAGGCTCAAGATGGCCTGAAGCATTTGTTACAAAATCAACCAGGGCCAATATAAATGTATCGACAATCCAAAACTGTTTCTATACACATGGCATCCCAGCAACCATTGTTTCAGATAATGGGCCCCAGTTCATATCCTCTGAATTTAAGCAATTCTGTCAGAAATGGGGCATCCAACACCGGAAAATAACTCCTTGTCATCCTCAAGCTAATAGGGAAATCGAGTGGTTCTTTGGAACCTTGTTGAAAGCTATTCGAGCGATGAATACGGAAGGGAAAGACTGGAGAAAACATTTAGGAAAGTTCCTAATGCATTACCGAAATAGCCCCCACGCCATGACGGGGGGGGGGCTGCAAAGCTCCTCTTGGGTAGGGAAGTAAACATCAACCTACCAGGACTGCAAAAGAGGTCAGAAAGCCAGGCTTAGAGAACAGCTCGACGAAAAGACAAAAAGGAAAAAGGCGAATTGAAGGATCGCACAGATCAAAAACATCAAGCTAAACAGTTTAACCCGGAGATATAGTACTCCTTAAACAAAACAGATATAATAAATTTACTCCAGTATACCACTACACACCATGGACAATAGAACAACGCAGAAGGACCCCGCAAGTATAAGGCAAGGCGAAACGGAAGAAACAAACCTCCTGATCGCCCTAGACGAGCAAAACCTCAGAGATATGCAAGTAGCAGTTCAGAGGACGAGGAAAGCAATTTGAATACAAAGGAAGAGGCAGATGTGATGTCGGATATGACGTCACGAGAAGGAGTATAAATAGAACTCACTGAGAGAAAATCGGGACCCTTCAGCAAATAGCAACGCACACACACACACACACACACACACACACACACACACACACACACACATATATATATATATATATATATATATATATATATATATACTTGCATGGGTACCCAGCGTTGCCTGGGTTGACATGAAGTTCCGTTTGAAACACACCTGTATACTAATCATTTTCGTAATGGGCAACGTGGATACCCCCACAACAAAAATAAAAGAACGGATGAAAACATGTAAATGCAATCGCCCCAAAAAAAGAAGTATGTAATACCCTCTCCACCAGATATTTCGACAGAAGGGCTACAAACAGAAGAAACTGTTCTCCGGATATTGAGCACTGGAAAGCCCCCTCCATAAAAAATAATAAAAAAATAAATCATTACAACTTTTGCTTCAATAAAAATAGCAGTGAATATCCGTGCGATCGCAAAAAAAAAAAGATCTACCAAAAATTATTTTCAAAAACAATTAAATGAAATTTTTCGTCATTTTATATTTCTAATGTAATCCTCCCCCCCCCCCCAAAAAAAAATGAATTTGTTATATTTTGGGGTTCGTTCTGTTTATAAAATTGTTAGATGAAAGTACAGAATGGTCTCATAAAAAATTAATTAAATTTATCGTTATTTTATGTTTGAAATGTAATTCCTGTCCCCCCCAACCACAAAAAAAAACTAAAAACTTTTGTATTTGTCATGTTTTGTCCCGCCTCCTCGATCGCCAAGCTAGAAAAGGTGCTAGAGATGACATGTATGGTTGAACGCTTTGTGGCCAAAAAGTGGGTGCCCTTTTTACGTTAAATTTATATAGAAAATATGTTCATTTTTTTTTTAATTTCATCTTTCATATTATTTATAAAGACTGCTTAAACGTATTAGGCCACAAAAAAGCAGGTCTTAATTATTTTTTAGGGGTTAAATGACGCTGGGTCACGTCGTAAATATTGACCATTTTTAATTCAAGATATTAAATAAATTATGAAGAAAATCTGTTTTGCAGGCAATTTAACACACTTGCTATGGTATGATTATTATAATGAATCCTGGGCAACACCGATTAAATTTTATAAACAAAAAAGGAGCAGATAATGTATGGATGATGGATTTTGCTCACATGGAAAATTGGCCCTGTGTCTGACTAACTCTGCCCCCGTGGGGATGCAAGTAAATGAGGACATTAGTTTTAAGTATTTTTCTCTAACAATTAAAAAAGGTTACTTAAAAATTGAGAATCAGCGAAAAACAATTCCTCCGAATTAAAAAATAAAAATAATAATTCAGCTTAGAATAATATTTCGAAATGAAAACAAATCTGTTACAGAAAATATTTAATAATTAAAACAATTTTTCAATTAAACTATCACAGTTATTTCCCTTTTGGTTTTCGGTTTGAAAATAAAAAGATTTCAGATTTCAGATAAAATAAGTTAAATCAAATATAAATTGAAATTTAAATAAATTAAATAATTAAAAAAATCTAATTAGTACAGTTGAAACGAAGCTATTATGTCGAATAAGTAATACCATCGAGCTAATTGTTTAAATAGATTTAATTTAATGTGATATGCTAATGACCGTAACTCAATCAATGTAGATGTGGTTTGAAGAATGCTATATATAGAAATTATGTATAAAATATAATGTCTCCGTTGAAAGAAGTATCCTATCATGAGCTAAATATTTCTTGATCAGAAGGTGTACACACATATGGCCTTTATATTTATTTGGTCATTGGGAGTTGTACACGCAGACACGAACTCTACTACTTATATATATATATATATATATATATATATATATATATATATATATATATATATCTTTCTCTCTCGTTCGAATAAGCAAGTCCTTCCACCATTCAATCTGACATTTTTCAGAGCCGTTAAATCATATTTTACAGTTGTGTAATTATAAAATACCTCATGTCCATCTGTTATAAATATTTATCCGAGAAAAAAAGAAACGTAAGTCTGTGGTAGGGTTGCTTGCTGTTGGTAGTCTTCGGTTTTGGCGACGTTTGAAGATTCTTTGTGTTTCATCTGCGAGGCTGGCACCGAATAATCTTCATGGGCGGGAGGAATCATAAAATTTGAGCTAATTAAACAAAATGATACTTAATTGATAAACGCATGTACTTAGGTGAAAAGAAATGTCTTGATGCGTAAATAAATAGATTGATATGAACACACATACACATGCATACGCACACATGCAAACAAACAATTATACACACACTCACACACACATGTAAACTAATATATATATATATATATATATATATATATATATATACATATATATATATATATATATATATATATATTGTTTTATTATTTAGTTTTAGCTTAGGATTGAGCATTCTACCGGGCGCCAGATATTCACACTTTTTTTCTGACATTCCAACCGAGAGATCTTTTTAGGATTTTAAACTGTCGCTTTAAAGGCAATTATTTCATCTTTCTTGCACTTGTTTGACCGGATATATTTGCCAGATAGTTTTTGAAATTCTTTTTCGTTCGTCTGGTTCCTTCTATTATTCTTTTTCGTTCGTCTGGTTCCTTCTATTATTACAGGATTAATGGAGACGTTCATAAAATACTAGTCTCTATTAATGTTGTGTGTGTGTGTGTGTGTGTGTGTGTGTGTGTGTGTGTGTGTGTGTGTGTGTGTGTGTGTGTGGTAAAAATTATGATTGTGGACTGTACTTCACAATCATAATGTTTTTATATTATTATTTTTAGTTATATTATTTTTAGTTATATTATTTTTAGTTATATTATTTTAGTTATATTGAGGCGAATGCCTATATTTTGTTCAAATGGAGTCAAAGGTGATTTTGTAATTGGATTTGAATCCTTTGACCACCAGTAATTATCGCTTCGTGCACTAGTGATTGTGATATATATATATATATATATATATATATATATATATATATATATATATATATATATATATATATATATATTAGTGTTGGGAATCGGGAATCGGACAAATCGGAAGATTTAGAGGTATCGGAATCGGTATCGGAATCGGAAAAATTGATACCTATTTTCCGATGCCAAAACGATTCTTTTAATTGTCTTTTTATATTTTATTTTGTTTAAACCAAAATCTTTCATTGCTGATAATAATGAAAAAGTGATAAATATTTATTATTTTTAAATTACCAGTAAAGCTAAAATTAATAGCTCATCCCCCACAGGTATATTTTGACACTTAGAAAAATATCTGAATATTTAATATGTGTTTTTACGAAAATCGGGGGAAATAACAATCTTATAGTTAAATAATTAGAGATTTATAAAGAATCGGAATTGGAATTGGTAATTGTATCAGAACCAGAAAATATATTGGAATCGTCCCGTCATATATATATATATATATATATATATATATATATATATATATATATATATATATATATATATATATATATATAGACTTATATATATAGACTTATATGTAATATACTGAGTTCGTGTAATTCAGTAAGTTTTCATATATCAATGCGTTTTAAGCCAAAAACAGTTGACTTAAGGAGTAAGCTACGAAATTATCATATTTCATAATTGAGCATTTATAGACTGTGGAAGTAAAATCAAGACTTCAAAAAGAGTGTTGATGGCAACAAAAAGTGTATTTCATATTACGTTACAATTGTTTCCATGTCCAGTAGAACAATTTCAAACATTATATCGTTTGAAAATTTTCCAAAACCAGCATTTCTTTAGAGTTTATGAATGAACACATTTTTGACAATAGAGCATTTTTTAAGAGAAAGAAAAAAGAAAAATTCTCTTAACGGGAAAAGCATGTTTGAAACATTTACCTCTGCTGTAGTTACGGAAAAGCCCATTTAAATATTAATATATCGCCTAATTTTCGTATCTTTATTTAAGAACAGAATCATGAGAAGTTTTCACAGAAAACCCTAAGCCATTAAAAAAAAATTTTTTATACATATCCCATTCGTTGAGTTCCTAAATTAGATCTCGTTGTTTCATTATTTCCCAATAATTAATTTTTTTATAAAAAGAGTTTTTTAATTTTTATGGCCGTAACAACCTTGCAGTAAGGTTACGGTTAATTTTAGTTTCATATTAGTGGCAAGTAATGTTTACAGATTATCCTTATTGTGGTACTTAGATTAAGACCATTTTAGGTTTAAAGTTTAATTGAATATGAGAATAAATAAAAAGGCTGTATTATATATAAATATCCTTGTACAACATTTCGAGTGAGGTTTTCTATCTATTCATTATTATTTAATGTTTTAAAATTCATTGTCATTCTACTTGAATGTTTTCATATCGTTTCTAAAGACAATTATGAAGGGAGATAATCCAATTATGTTGTTAATTGCTACTAGTTAATTCTGTTGGAAACTGGGTCGATTTTTATTTCCTGTAACAGATAAAGGGAGATAATTCAGGCCGTTTGATGTTTTCGGTTCATTGATTACTAGAAGGCGTCTGTGATTTAATAATTAATTTAATCAGACAGATCCAGAACGTTCTACGATGGTTTATTTAACAAATTCAAGATATAAATTATGTTTTTAATCTTAAAAAATTGGTTTTACCCATGGGTTTAACCTATATCTGTTATTAATCACTTATGCTGCTCATGTCTTATAATTCGTGTGTTGTATTCCTGGGTATCTAAATAAAACATTATATATCCACTAATTATTATTCTGACAGCAAAATCACCCACTAGTTACAAATGTGTAACACTCTGATGAGAAGATGTCTAATCCTGCATTTATGGGTAAAAACATTTAGAACAAGGAGTAAAGTAAGAAAATAAGTAAATCAGCATGGATTCTACCAACTTAAGATGTCAGATGACAAAATCAATTAAATTAATTTTCAGTACCCAAATTGCTAATTTAATTTTTAATAAAAAATAGTTTAATTTTTAAGTTGTTTTATTGATTTGAAGAGTGTATCACTTATTTCACCGTCAATACTGCTACAACTGAATACAAAAATGCTCACCGTTATGGAGAAAAATTCCATTTTTAGATGAGCTTTATACTTTATTTATATTTCTTACCTGATTTAGAATAATAGAAACTATATTCGCATGTTAGATTTGGATCTTTCATTTAGATTATAACAATTCTAGCTATTTAACTCTACATTAAAATTTAATCCTAGCATCCGATGATCCTTATTGTTGTAAAAAGTTATACCTCAGTTACATTTAAGGCGTGATAGCAGAAATCTATTCCTGTGACGACATCCCTGTATGGCATCAAGTCTTTTATTCAAAATTTCCTCTTTGGAGTTCACTATGTAGATATATAGATTGCACCTTTTGGATTTCCCGGGGCTGTACTTCCTCCCCCCTGTCAACTATTGACCATTTTAATTAAAAAAATTCATTATTTCTGTTAAGTTCCCCAACCCAATAACCTAATGCAGTTGTATTCCTCTTTTTGTTTTTATTTTTAATGCTGATTTTTGTACCCACCCCCTGCTATGGTTTACGCCATCTTTATTAGTTTATATCTCAGGTTCCTTTTTAAATGATACTACGTGGTTTCTATATCTGTCCTTAAACACTGTTCCCGTGGCTCCCAGATATATCTTCTTAGTGTTGTCGGTTTTTATCTCGCATTTATTCCGAGATTAGGCATTCCCCATCCAACGGACAATTTCTAGGTATTCTGCAATTACATTTTCTGTTTAAGATACTTTCGTTTGAAGCTAGTTCGTTATTGTTCCTTATTTTGCTGATTTTTCTATTGTTGGAGCTGATTAAAATGTTAGTTAAGTTTCTGGACGTTGAGGAAGAAAATTTTACAGAGTTTCTATTTATTATTTTGCTTAATTTATTATCCGTGGGGAAGTTTTGGTCTATTATTCTGTAGAATTCCTCAGGTATATAATTTTTTATATTCTCGCTGAATGGTGGATTGAGCAAAGCCTGTCTCTTGCGTTTATTTCTCTATTAATGGTACCACCCTCATCTTTACCTGTTCTGCTGTTATTATTACCTCCGCCGTTCATATTCTTTTGATCATTTTCAACGTTTCCCTTATTGATCTTTGTTTTTTTTCTAGCTCTCATTGTCATGTTATACGAGATTACGCAGCTAAGTTTGTAGTTACTGTTATTGGTACTATTATATTCGATTTTTCCGTTGTATCCCGATCTCATAAGGGCATCAATGTAGTATTCTTTTTTTCTTTTTTTTTTCAAAAAGACTCTCATTTTCAGAAAGTTCTGAAACTCTTTTAGAAATGTTGGGAATCAGCGCTTTCTTCATGCATTTCGGATGGTTTGATCGGTAATCTATGTAGAATGTTTTCTGGTTGGGTCTGTGATATGGTTCGTATGTGTTATTGTTTAAGTTGAGGGTAACGTCTAGAAAGTTAACTATCTTGTAATTGCTGTCCATTGTTATCTCTAATCCAAATTCCTTAAAAATATTTCCGATGTTTTTTCTTGATTTTTCCGTAATACGATCGCTAGAATTAACTACGAAAAGCGCGTCATCCCTGTAAAGTCCCCCATTTAAACCTGGAATTTTCTTGTCTATCTCCTTTAGTAAGTAAAGAACAACCAAGTCAGTGATCAACGAGGAGTCGGGGGGGGGGCATTGCGACGTCAAAATGGCCCTCTCTATCTTTTCTAGTCCACAGTTCACCGTTATATCTGATTTAGGTTTTCTTGGCTATTTTTATAATTTCAATTTCCAACTTTGTTAAGTCAAGTTCATCTTCTGATAGTTTAAGTGCTTTCTTAAATAGTGCAGGTGAAATAGAGAGGTAGTACGCATCTATATTTAAGTGATTTCTTAAATAGTGCAGGTGAAATAGAGGGGTAGTACGCATCTATGTTTAAGTGATTTCTTAAATAGTGCAGGTGAAATAGAGAGGTAGTACGCATCTATGTTTAAGTGCTTTCTTAAATAGTGCAGGTGAAATAGAGGGGTAGTACGCATCTATGTTTAAGTGATTTCTTAAATAGTGCAGGTGAAATAGAGGGGTAGTACGCATCTATGTTTAAGTGATTTCTTAAATAGTGCAGGTGAAATAGAGGGGTAGTACGCATCTATGTTTAAGTGATTTCTTAAATAGTGCAGGTGAAATAGAGGGGTAGTACGCATCTATGTTTAAGTGATTTCTTAAATAGTGCAGGTGAAATAGAGGGGTAGTACGCATCTATGTTTAAGTGCTTTCTTAAATAGTGCAGGTGAAATAGAGGGGTAGTACGCATCTATGTTTAAGTGATTTCTTAAATAGTGCAGGTGAAATAGAGGGGTAGTACGCATCTATGTTTAAGTGCTTTCTTAAATAGTGCAGGTGAAATAGAGGGGTAGTACGCATCTATGTTTAAGTGATTTCTAAAAAAAGTGCAGGGAAAAGAGAGGGGTAGTACGCATCTATGTTTAAGTGCTTTCTTAAATAGTGCAGGTGAAATAGAGGGGTAGTACGCATCTATGTTTAAGTGATTTCTTAAATAGTGCAGGTGAAATAGAGGGGTAGTACGCATCTATGTTTAAGTGCTTTCTTAAATAGTGCAGGTGAAATAGAGGGGTAGTACGCATCTATGTTTAAGTGCTTTCTTAAATAGTGCAGGTGAAATAGAGGGGTAGTACGCATCTATGTTTAAGTGCTTTCTTAAATAGTGCAGGTGAAATAGAGGGGTAGTACGCATCTATGTTTAAGTGATTTCTTAAATAGTGCAGGGAAAATAGAGGGGTAGTACGCATCTATGTTTAAGTGATTTCTTAAATAGTGCAGGTGAAATAGAGGGGTAGTACGCATCTATGTTTAAGTGCTTTCTTAAATAGTGCAGGGAAAATAGAGGGGTAGTACGCATCTATGTTTAAGTGATTTCTTAAATAGTGCAGGTGAAATAGAGGGGTAGTACGCATCTATGTTTAAGTGATTTCTTAAATAGTGCAGGGAAAATAGAGGGGTAGTACGCATCTATGTTTAAGTGATTTCTTAAATAGTGCAGGTGAAATAGAGGGGTAGTACGCATCTATGTTTAAGTGCTTTCTTAAATAGTGCAGGGAAAATAGAGGGGTAGTACGCATCTATGTTTAAGTGATTTCTTAAATAGTGCAGGTGAAATAGAGGGGTAGTACGCATCTATGTTTAAGTGATTTCTAAAAAAAGTGCAGGGAAAAGAGAGGGGTAGTACGCATCTATGTTTAAGTGCTTTCTTAAATAGTGCAGGGAAAATAGAGGGGTAGTACGCATCTATGTTTAAGTGATTTCTTAAATAGTGCAGGTGAAATAGAGGGGTAGTACGCATCTATGTTTAAGTGCTTTCTTAAATAGTACAGGTGAAATAGAGGGGTAGTACGCATCTATGTTAAAATGCTTTCTTAAATAGTGCAGGTGAAATAGAGGGGTAGTACGCATCTATGTTTAAGTGCTTTCTTAAATAGTGCAGGTGAAATAGAGGGGTAGTACGCATCTATGTTTAAGTGATTTCTTAAATAGTGCAGGGAAAATAGAGGGGTAGTACGCATCTATGTTTAAGTGCTTTCTTAAATAGTGCAGGGAAAATAGAGGGGTAGTACGCATCTATGTTTAAGTGCTTTCTTAAATAGTGCAGGGAAAATAGAGGGGTAGTACGCATCTATGTTTAAGTGATTTCTTAAATAGTGCAGGGAAAATAGAGGGGTAGTACGCATCTATGTTTAAGTGATTTCTTAAATAGTGCAGGTGAAATAGAGGGGTAGTACGCATCTATGTTTAAGTGATTTCTTAAATAGTGCAGGTGAAATAGAGGGGTAGTACGCATCTATGTTTAAGTGCTTTCTTAAATAGTGCAGGTGAAATAGAGGGGTAGTACGCATCTATGTTTAAGTGCTTTCTTAAATAGTGCAGGTGAAATAGAGGGGTAGTACGCATCTATGTTTAAGTGATTTCTTAAATAGTGCAGGTGAAATAGAGAGGTAGTACGCATCTATGTTTAAGTGCTTTCTTAAATAGTGCAGGTGAAATAGAGGGGTAGTACGCATCTATGTTTAAGTGATTTCTTAAATAGTGCAGGGAAAATAGAGGGGTAGTACGCATCTATGTTTAAGTGCTTTCTTAAATAGTGCAGGGAAAATAGAGGGGTAGTACGCATCTATGTTTAAGTGATTTCTTAAATAGTGCAGGTGAAATAGAGGGGTAGTACGCATCTATGTTTAAGTGATTTCTTAAATAGTGCAGGTGAAATAGAGGGGTAGTACGCATCTATGTTTAAGTGCTTTCTTAAATAGTGCAGGTGAAATAGAGGGGTAGTACGCATCTATGTTTAAGTGCTTTCTTAAATAGTGCAGGTGAAATAGAGGGGTAGTACGCATCTATGTTTAAGTGATTTCTTAAATAGTGCAGGGAAAATAGAGGGGTAGTACGCATCTATGTTTAAGTGATTTCTTAAATAGTGCAGGTGAAATAGAGGGGTAGTACGCATCTATGTTTAAGTGATTTCTTAAATAGTGCAGGTGAAATAGAGGGGTAGTACGCATCTATGTTTAAGTGATTTCTTAAATAGTGCAGGTGAAATAGAGGGGTAGTACGCATCTATGTTTAAGTGCTTTCTTAAATAGTGCAGGTGAAATAGAGGGGTAGTACGCATCTATGTTTAAGTGATTTCTTAAATAGTGCAGGGAAAATAGAGGGGTAGTACGCATCTATGTTTAAGTGCTTTCTTAAATAGTGCAGGTGAAATAGAGGGGTAGTACGCATCTATGTTTAAGTGCTTTCTTAAATAGTGCAGGGAAAATAGAGGGGTAGTACGCATCTATGTTTAAGTGCTTTCTTAAATAGTGCAGGGAAAATAGAGGGGTAGTACGCATCTATATTTAAGTGCTTTCTTAAATAGTGCAGGGAAAATAGAGGGGTAGTACGCATCTATGTTTAAGTGATTTCTTAAATAGTGCAGGTGAAATAGAGGGGTAGTACGCATCTATGTTTAAGTGATTTCTTAAATAGTGCAGGTGAAATAGAGGGGTAGTACGCATCTATGTTTAAGTGCTTTCTTAAATAGTGCAGGTGAAATAGAGGGGTAGTACGCATCTATGTTTAAGTGCTTTCTTAAATAGTGCAGGTGAAATAGAGGGGTAGTACGCATCTATGTTTAAGTGATTTCTTAAATAGTGCAGGTGAAATAGAGAGGTAGTACGCATCTATGTTTAAGTGCTTTCTTAAATAGTGCAGGTGAAATAGAGGGGTAGTACGCATCTATGTTTAAGTGATTTCTTAAATAGTGCAGGTGAAATAGAGGGGTAGTACGCATCTATGTTTAAGTGATTTCTTTAATAGTGCAGGTGAAATAGAGGGGTAGTACGCATCTATGTTTAAGTGATTTCTTAAATAGTGCAGGTGAAATAGAGGGGTAGTACGCATCTATGTTTAAGTGATTTCTTAAATAGTGCAGGGAAAATAGAGGGGTAGTACGCATCTATGTTTAAGTGATTTCTTAAATAGTGCAGGGAAAATAGAGGGGTAGTACGCATCTATGTTTAAGTGATTTCTTAAATAGTGCAGGTGAAATAGAGGGGTAGTACGCATCTATGTTTAAGTGCTTTCTTAAATAGTGCAGGTGAAATAGAGGGGTAGTACGCATCTATGTTTAAGTGATTTCTTAAATAGTGCAGGTGAAATAGAGGGGTAGTACGCATCTATGTTTAAGTGATTTCTTAAATAGTGCAGGTGAAATAGAGGGGTAGTACGCATCTATGTTTAAGTGCTTTCTTAAATAGTGCAGGTGAAATAGAGGGGTAGTACGCATCTATGTTTAAGTGCTTTCTTAAATAGTGCAGGTGAAATAGAGGGGTAGTACGCATCTATGTTTAAGTGATTTCTTAAATAGTGCAGGGAAAATAGAGGGGTAGTACGCATCTATGTTTAAGTGCTTTCTTAAATAGTGCAGGGAAAATAGAGGGGTAGTACGCATCTATGTTTAAGTGCTTTCTTAAATAGTGCAGGGAAAATAGAGGGGTAGTACGCATCTATGTTTAAGTGATTTCTTAAATAGTACAGGTGAAATAGAGGGGTAGTACGCATCTATGTTTAAGTGATTTCTTAAATAGTGCAGGTGAAATAGAGGGGTAGTACGCATCTATGTTTAAGTGCTTTCTTAAATAGTGCAGGTGAAATAGAGGGGTAGTACGCATCTATGTTTAAGTGATTTCTTAAATAGTGCAGGTGAAATAGAGGGGTAGTACGCATCTATGTTTAAGTGCTTTCTTAAATAGTGCAGGGAAAATAGAGGGGTAGTACGCATCTATGTTTAAGTGCTTTCTTAAATAGTGCAGGGAAAATAGAGGGGTAGTACGCATCTATGTTTAAGTGCTTTCTTAAATAGTGCAGGGAAAATAGAGGGGTAGTACGCATCTATGTTTAAGTGCTTTCTTAAATAGTGCAGGTGAAATAGAGGGGTAGTACGCATCTATGTTTAAGTGATTTCTTAAATAGTGCAGGTGAAATAGAGGGGTAGTACGCATCTATGTTTAAGTGCTTTCTTAAATAGTGCAGGTGAAATAGAGGGGTAGTACGCATCTATGTTTAAGTGATTTCTTAAATAGTGCAGGGAAAATAGAGGGGTAGTACGCATCTATGTTTAAGTGCTTTCTTAAATAGTGCAGGGAAAATAGAGGGGTAGTACGCATCTATGTTTAAGTGATTTCTTAAATAGTGCAGGGAAAATAGAGGGGTAGTACGCATCTATGTTTAAGTGCTTTCTTAAATAGTGCAGGTGAAATAGAGGGGTAGTACGCATCTATGTTTAAGTGATTTCTTAAATAGTGCAGGTAAAATAGAGGGGTAGTACGCATCTATGTTTAAGTGCTTTCTTAAATAGTGCAGGGAAAATAGAGGGGTAGTACGCATCTATGTTTAAGTGCTTTCTTAAATAGTGCAGGGAAAATAGAGGGGTAGTACGCATCTATGTTTAAGTGCTTTCTTAAATAGTGCAGGGAAAATAGAGGGGTAGTACGCATCTATGTTTAAGTGCTTTCTTAAATAGTGCAGGGAAAATAGAGGGGTAGTACGCATCTATGTTTAAGTGCTTTCTTAAATAGTGCAGGGAAAATAGAGGGGTAGTACGCATCTATGTTTAAGTGCTTTCTTAAATAGTGCAGGGAAAATAGAGGGGTAGTACGCATCTATGTTTAAGTGATTTCTTAAATAGTGCAGGGAAAATAGAGGGGTAGTACGCATCTATGTTTAAGTGCTTTCTTAAATAGTGCAGGTGAAATAGAGGGGTAGTACGCATCTATGTTTAAGTGATTTCTTAAATAGTGCAGGTAAAATAGAGGGGTAGTACGCATCTATGTTTAAGTGCTTTCTTAAATAGTGCAGGGAAAATAGAGGGGTAGTACGCATCTATGTTTAAGTGATTTCTTAAATAGTGCAGGGAAAATAGAGGGGTAGTACGCATCTATGTTTAAGTGCTTTCTTAAATAGTGCAGGGAAAATAGAGGGGTAGTACGCATCTATGTTTAAGTGCTTTCTTAAATAGTGCAGGTAAAATAGAGGGGTAGTACGCATCTATGTTTAAGTGCTTTCTTAAATAGTGCAGGTAAAATAGAGGGGTAGTACGCATCTATGTTTAAGTGCTTTCTTAAATAGTGCAGGGAAAATAGAGGGGTAGTACGCATCTATGTTTAAGTGCTTTCTTAAATAGTGCAGGGAAAATAGAGGGGTAGTACGCATCTATGTTTAAGTGCTTTCTTAAATAGTGCAGGGAAAATAGAGGGGTAGTACGCATCTATGTTTAAGTGCTTTCTTAAATAGTGCAGGGAAAATAGAGGGGTAGTACGCATCTATGTTTAAGTGCTTTCTTAAATAGTGCAGGGAAAATAGAGGGGTAGTACGCATCTATGTTTAAGTGCTTTCTTAAATAGTGCAGGTAAAATAGAGGGGTAGTACGCATCTATGTTTAAGTGATTTCTTAAATAGTGCAGGGAAAATAGAGGGGTAGTACGCATCTATGTTTAAGTGCTTTCTTAAATAGTGCAGGTGAAATAGAGGGGTAGTACGCATCTATGTTTAAGTGATTTCTTAAATAGTGCAGGTAAAATAGAGGGGTAGTACGCATCTATGTTTAAGTGCTTTCTTAAATAGTGCAGGGAAAATAGAGGGGTAGTACGCATCTATGTTTAAGTGCTTTCTTAAATAGTGCAGGGAAAATAGAGGGGTAGTACGCATCTATGTTTAAGTGCTTTCTTAAATAGTGCAGGGAAAATAGAGGGGTAGTACGCATCTATGTTTAAGTGCTTTCTTAAATAGTGCAGGTGAAATAGAGGGGTAGTACGCATCTATGTTTAAGTGATTTCTTAAATAGTGCAGGTGAAATAGAGGGGTAGTACGCATCTATGTTTAAGTGCTTTCTTAAATAGTGCAGGTGAAATAGAGGGGTAGTACGCATCTATGTTTAAGTGATTTCTTAAATAGTGCAGGGAAAATAGAGGGGTAGTACGCATCTATGTTTAAGTGCTTTCTTAAATAGTGCAGGGAAAATAGAGGGGTAGTACGCATCTATGTTTAAGTGATTTCTTAAATAGTGCAGGGAAAATAGAGGGGTAGTACGCATCTATGTTTAAGTGCTTTCTTAAATAGTGCAGGTGAAATAGAGGGGTAGTACGCATCTATGTTTAAGTGATTTCTTAAATAGTGCAGGTGAAATAGAGGGGTAGTACGCATCTATGTTTAAGTGCTTTCTTAAATAGTGCAGGTGAAATAGAGGGGTAGTACGCATCTATGTTTAAGTGATTTCTTAAATAGTGCAGGGAAAATAGAGGGGTAGTACGCATCTATGTTTAAGTGCTTTCTTAAATAGTGCAGGGAAAATAGAGGGGTAGTACGCATCTATGTTTAAGTGCTTTCTTAAATAGTGCAGGTGAAATAGAGGGGTAGTACGCATCTATGTTTAAGTGCTTTCTTAAATAGTGCAGGTGAAATAGAGGGGTAGTACGCATCTATGTTTAAGTGATTTCTTAAATAGTGCAGGGAAAATAGAGGGGTAGTACGCATCTATGTTTAAGTGCTTTCTTAAATAGTGCAGGGAAAATAGAGGGGTAGTACGCATCTATGTTTAAGTGCTTTCTTAAATAGTGCAGGGAAAATAGAGGGGTAGTACGCATCTATGTTTAAGTGCTTTCTTAAATACTGCAGGGGAAATAGAGGGGTAGTACGCATCTATTAACAGCTATTTTTATGGGTTAAAAACCCGATCGAATTAGTTCCACAGGTCCGAATCCCTTATATATCAAGTTTCAAGACTTTAAACCAAATATTGACAAAGTAGTTTGATAGAGATCGTTCCGCGCGAGCGCGCACACACACACACACACAGATAAGGTCACTTTAAATATATTTTAGATATAGATAGAAATAGATTATTTCTTATATCCTTGTCCTACATTTCTTTTCTGATGAGAAGCATTAAGTTTCGAAATACCATGGACTGAAGAATTTTTTATATTTACATGTTTTCCTTATTGATTTGCTGATCAAATACAGTTGAGTTTTTTAACTTTGAACTGTCATCAATTATTTTCTTTAAATATGTGGCAACTAAGTTACACAGAAGCTTTGTTTCATCCAAGTAGACAACCATCAAGCATGACGATTGCCTATTGGGATGAAACGTCAAGGCTGAAGTTTCCATACCACACACACACACACATACGCACGTGCGCATATATATATGTGTGTGCGTGTGTGTGTGCGCGTGTGTATTATTATTACTGTTGTTGTTGTTGTTGCTGTTGTAGTTATTCCATTTATCCAAACGAAATCTTTAAGGGGACATATTTCATTATTAGTTTTCAGTATTTACTTCAACAGTGCTCAATACATGAATAGAACTATGTAGTAAGTTATGAAAACATATATGCTACACAGAATTTTTCTGTTTCATCTTCGTGGAATTTCGTCAGGCTAATACATAAAATTGATGTTGATGCTGCAGAAATATATCTACCTCTCTCTCTCTCTCTCTATATATATATATATATATATATATATATATATATATATATACACACACACACACACACGTGGTATCAAGTTTACTCGACCAATCAAATTCTTTTTTATTCTTGTTCCCATATTCATGGGTCAATTATCGTGCCTTCACTAGAGAAAGGTTACGTTGACTTGTATTTGGCATCCCTTTGTTCATTTTTGAAGAGAGGTGAGCCATTCTTCTTTGTGTATTAGAAGGTGAACTTGTTTTAACCTGGGTGCGCTTAGATATCTTTCATTAGCGAAATATCTCCCACGTTTTTACATACGATTTTCCCAGTCGCGCTTGTGCAGTTTCTGAGCAATCATTAATTTGTATGGATGGAACTGCATATCAGTGTTCAGAATTCTTCTGACTCTTCGATCAGAAAATCTCAAGACCAAAGCATGTTTGCAACTGTGCTGCAGACCGTAGCAGACTCAGTAACAGAAAACCTCATAGCTTGAATACTGTCTGTAGGAAATGTAGGAGATATTTCTGTCGCTTTTAAGTGTTTTATTAATGTACTTTCCATTAATTATTATAAACTCACTAGGAGTAGTCACATAAGCTATCATCAAAGATTTCTCTTTGATAACAACTTATGGTGTTCTCTGATGTCTGAGTGACAACAAGTCTCCTCAAATTTCCAGTACTCTCCACCTCTTCTGATAAACTTGGCAAAAGAATTTGCGTTATCGCAAAAGCCGTTTACCATTGATTTCTCGTTGGTAGTGACTATTGGTCTCCACTAGGATTGAGGTGGCAATAAGCCTCCCCAATGTCTCGGTCCTTTTTGCACTCATCCAGCGGGGTCTGGCTAGTGCTTTCTCTCTTCGGTCTTTCCATCCTCTTTGACTTTCCTCATTATTTGGCGTGGTGTCCGTTTATTGTAACACACACACACACACTAAAAGTTATTATTATTATTAGTAGTAGTAGTAGTAGTAGTAGTAGTAGTAGTAGTAGTAGTAGTAGTAGTAGTAGTTAAATTATGATATGTATTGCTACCCTAAAGTAAAGTTTATTTTGTGCATGTGGCTATTTGCTTTTTCGCTTTTATAGTTTAGTAGATTTTAGGGTTCTTTAAAGTTTAGGTTTTCGAATTTCTCATTCAGACATTATCTGTAACGGACAGTTTAATTTCCTACATGTACTTACTTGTCCTATTATTTTCCAGTCGAATATAAGTGAGTTTCAGCTTACTTTTAGTCCCCAGTAAGTGTTTGCTTGTGCTGTTTGTATTCAGTGTTTTGTTATGAATCTGCTTTCCTAGCCGTAATATCTGGTTATAAAATCTAGAAGGTTATAACTTTCATATTGTGTTTCCCATTTAATACTTTGTTATTATGTGCTTTAATTATGTTTTCTAAATGTTTGTAGTAACTGTCTCCTCGCCCTTTTTACTCTCTGTTCTTCCGCAGTATTCCCCCTCTCTCCCTTTATATATATATATTGATATATAGATATATAGATATATATAAATATATATGTGTGTGTGTGTGTGTGTGTGAATACTTGGGTATGTATGCCTGTGTGTGTGTATTTATAAATCCTTTTCTATCTTCCCCATCTCATGTCCTCAAACCAACTTTTCTCTCTGTCTTCCTTTTTCTGTCCCCACCTCTCTCTCTCTCTCTCTCTCTCTCTCTCTCTCTCTCTCTCTCTCTCTCTCTCTTTCTTTCTTTCTCGCATCCTTTCTCTCTCTGTTCCCACACAATTTCTCTGTCTCTCTCTGTCTTTGACTGTCTGTCTGTCTGTATGTATGTATGTCTGTCTCTCTCTCTCTTTCTGTCTCTGTCCCTCTCTCTCTCTCTCTCTCTCTCTCTCTTTTTATATATATATATATATTATATATATATATATATATTCATAAGTACATTCAACAATAAAAAAAACACCGTATAAAAACAACACTAGCGAATAAATACTGGGAACTCAAAGAAAGCGGACATTCGCCGGTAGTCGAATGGAAAATAATAAGACAAGCTACCACGTGTAGGCATCTAGACGACCCATGTAGATTATGCCTTCATGAAAAAATTTCTATCCTGTACTTTAAAGAACCACAACATCTATTAAACTGTAGAAGATAAATAGCAAACAACTGTGTTCACAAAATATAATTTACTCTAGGATAGCGATACAAAATAGTTTTAAAACTAACAAAAACAATAGAAAATAAACAAATAGATAAATTAAGTAAACATGAATATGCATAAACGATCACACATATATGTATGTATGTATATGTGTATATATATATGTGCATATATATGTGTGTACACATATGTATATTTATATATAAACTAACAATTACAAAAAACACTAACCTAGTTTTAAAACAGATCCTTTGTCCGATAAAATGCATGCCCATTGGCTGATAGGAAGGGGCGCGGTGGATACTAGAAAGCTGATTGGCTAACTAAAATCTCAATAGAAGAGGACCATATGAAAACGATAAACAACCACAGAATTCGCGCATAAGCCTGAGGAATCCTAGAGTGGAT